>NC_091951.1:304987977-305217977 GCF_031021105.1 Erythrolamprus reginae | reverse complement strand
GCGCGCGATCCAGCGGCGAGGGCGACACTGCTTTCCCCGGGTCGGGCCGCGGCAGCCGAACGGTGGCGGAGGAGGAGGCGGCGGAGGCGGCCGCAGCAGCATCGGCAGCTTTCCTAGCGGCGGCGGTGGCAACACAGGCGGAGGCGGAGGCGGTCTTCTGGTTCCTCACGGTTTCCAGGCTCTCTCCGGCCGCGGGGGCGAGGTGGTAGCCCGCTCGGACGGTCCGGGGCTGCGGCCGGCCCGAATTGGGTCGCCCATCGCTTCCTTCTTCCCTTCTTCCACCTCCTCCTGTTCCTCCTTCCCTCCTTCCTCCTCTTCTTCCTTCCCTCCTTCCTCCTTTTTTTCCTTCCCTCCTGCCCCCTTTCCTCCTTGCCTCCTTCCCTTTTTCCTCCTCCTCTTCCTCCTTCCTTCCTCCCTCCCATCTCCTCCCTCCTCTTCCTCCTTCCCTTCCTCCTCCTCCTCCTTCCCCTTCCCCCTCTTCTTCTCCTCCCCGGGGCGATCCTCCTGAATGCCTTTCCCCGCAGCCCGCTTGGCCCCGCTCGGTTGGGCAACTTGAGAAAGGACGCGTTTCTGGAGGGCAGGAAAAAAGAAGAGGAGGAGGAGGAAGCAAAGGCACCGACCGGTCGGCCCAGAGAAACGCTCCCCCGAGCCTTCGGGGTGAGGAGGGGGGCAGAGACCTCGCCGAGGAGCCTTTGAAAGCTCGCGGGAATCCCCCCCCCCCCGCGCCCTCTCCGGAGGAATCACCCCGAGTTCGAGGCGGGTAGAGAGAGAGGAGGGGGGGTGAGAAAAAAAACCCCGGGAGGAGAGGCGGAGAAGGAAGGAAGGAAGGAAGGAGGCAGGAAGGAAGGAGGGCAGGCGGGGAGGGGAGGGCGAGCAGGGCAGGGGAGAGAAGCGGCCAGCCACCAGCCGAGAGAGAAGCAGGCAGCGGCGGCCGTAACAGCAGCAGCACCACCAGCAGCAGCCGAGCGGAAGGAGCCCTGAGCTTTCGCTTCTGAAGCCGTCTTCTCCCCCCCCCCATCCCTCCCCCACCCACCCCAGACCCCCCCCCCCTCCTTCCTCTCCCGGCCTTTTCCCCGGAGGACCCCCCCCCCGCGCTTTTTTTTCTTTCCCTCCGCGGGTTCGAGATATGGCAATGGTAGTTAGCAGCTGGCGAGATGCGCAAGAGGACGTGGCCGGGGGCGGCCCCACCGGAGCAGCTCAGCCCGGCCGGGACCCGCAGCAGCAAGGGGCCTCGGCCGCCCCGCACACGCCGCAGACCCCCAGCCAGCCGGGCGCCCCGTCCACGCCGGGAGACAAGGGCCAGCAGCAGCAGAGCGCCGGCCAGAGCCAACAACAGCAGCAGCAGCAGCAGCACATCGAGTGCGTGGTCTGTGGCGACAAATCCAGCGGGAAGCACTACGGGCAGTTCACCTGCGAGGGCTGCAAAAGTTTCTTCAAGCGGAGCGTCCGCAGGAACTTAACGTACACTTGCCGGGCCAACCGGAACTGTCCCATCGACCAGCACCACCGTAACCAGTGCCAATACTGCCGCCTGAAGAAGTGCCTCAAAGTGGGCATGAGGAGGGAAGGTGAATATTATTTCCGCCCTTGTTCTGCTCCCCTTAGGCGGTGGGGGTGTGTGGAAGAGAGAGAGGGTCCCGGAGAGGGGAGGGGGAGACCTCATGCCCCCCCGTCCCCTTGGCCCCCACATCGCAGCTGCCCCCTCTCCATCCGCAGAGTATTAGTACTATTAGTGATGGTGTTAGCATTGATATGAGTATTAGTATTATTAGAATTAGTATTATTAGTATTATAGTATTATTAACATTACATTATTAGTATTATATTATTATTAGTATTATTAGTATTTAGTGTATTAGTGGGAATCCAGAGCATGATACCATGGTCTTTCGAAACTGAAGGATGCCAATGCAAAAAAAAAGTATTGGCATTGGTGTTAGTGTTAGTATTAGTAGTATTAATAGTATTAGTATTAGTATTAATGTCAGCCCCCAAGGCTACCGAGAGTATGAGCCAACTAGTCCTATTGCTCTCTACCTCTTTCCCACGCCTGCCTTTTTTAAAATAATAAGAATAATAAGAATAATTCGGAAGGGAGGAAGGAGGCAAGGGACAAATAAACAGCCCTTTCTTTCCTTGTTTCGCTATTTTTAAAATCCCTATTTAAAAATGGGAAGGGTGGAGGGTGGGAGTCCGAACTTCAGGCGAGTCAAACTTCCGGGGGGGGGGCACCTCCCAAAAAGAAAGAAAGAAACGTGTTTCGAGGCTGTTGTGTGCGTCTGTCTGTGGCGTGTGTGAAATTGTGTGGCTTGTGCCCCGCTTCTTTTTCTGCCGACTTCCTCACCCTGCTGGGCTACTCCTCGTTTCCCAACATCTGGCCTTGGCCGGATTCCTTTTTTCCCCTCCCGTGTTTTGAGATGCAGGAAAGTTTGTGAATGTGTTCTGCTATTTTTTAAAACTTTTGTCATTTCACCAACTTCATCCCTCTGTGCGCTCTTCATTTCCCCGCGAAACCTCACTGTCTCTTAAACACAGTACTGTACTACTTATCAGTTGCAAACCACCCCAAGTCAATGGCTCCTGTGTTTGTTGTTGCTGTTGTTGCTGCTGTTGCTGTTGTTGTTGTCGTTACCACCACAAGGCTTACCTTCTTTCTGGATTGTGCTGGTCAATGTTTGAAAACAACCGCAAATACTTCCAGCGTTGTAATACCAAGATTCTTCCCCCATCACAAATAGGCAAGATTCTTCCCCCACCTTTTATTTATAATATGTTTCCATCTACTTTTTTTTTTTTTCCTTTATCCAGCTTTACTGCAATATAAGCAAGCTCTGATTTATAATGTCCTAAGTGTCAAATAGATCCAATAATTCATTTTCTGCGGGGAAAATTTGAAAACAGAACGCTAAAATACTTTCTCTCTTGTGCCATAGCAAAAAAAAAAAAAAAAAGGATTCTTATTTTTAAAACTGTCCACTGATGACTTCATTTGTAGCTTCAGCCAGCTTTGGTCAGGAAAGACATCTTGAAGAAACATAACCAGAAAATTAATCAGTGCAAATATATATAAAGGAAATAAATCTACCACTCTTTTTGAACTGGGTCTGAAATACACAGTTGCAGCTTTGGAAATCTAGATTCCCCGTAACAGAAACAGAAGTGAGGTTCTGACAGCAAGAAATACCCTGATTGAAAATGATTAAAATATATAAATGGGTGTGAAACAGAAAGTATTAATTGGGAGGGTTAAAATATTCACCCGAGACCCTCCCTTCAGCTTCTCACCTTTATTTTTATAAGCATCAAGTTAGGATCTTTTTGGCCTCGAATTAATACGTCGACACACTGAGGCACATACACAAACTTTGTTCAGCTTTAAATAAATCAAAGCAGGCTCACATTTGGGACAAGCAGTGCACCCATGGCACTCGAGGAGTACGTGCAAGCGCGTGTTAGTGTTTGTGTGTACGTACGTATGTATGTGTTGTACACGCTGCACATTTGCAAATGTTTGTCTTCACTGGCCAAAGCTGTAGCAAGTTGCTGCTTTCTGGAACCCTACAGTTAAAGATTGGGTGTTACCCTTCCCTCCCTGTGCCGCTCATGTTTGGCTTCTGTAAGTTCACCGTTTTATTTTAACCCCTCTCTTTTAACATTAACAAACACCACCACCCCTTTTAAACACAGAGCGTTCCATTTAAACTGGGCAGAGGTTTGCCTGTGTGTGTATGTGTGTGTGTAGTGAGCCTGGGACCTGATTGTTAAGGCAAGGGTAGCTTGCAAAGGCGAAGGAGAGCTCTCCCTGACACCCCCACTCCACCCCTCCGCCTACCCCCCCTCCTTCCCAGTTTGGTAGCCTTATTGTGCAATTCCGGACTGGCAAATAAAGGGGGGGGGGCTTTGGCTGGATGGTATTTTGCAATAACTTTGAGCGCTGACTTGGGCTCCAGAGGACTCAGCTATGGCTCACTGGTTCTCCGGAAAGACGAAGCGGGAACGTTTTGCAGGTGGGACCCGATAAACGTTGGTTTGGTTTTGGGTTTTTTTAACGCCTTGGCAGAGGCGGCTTGGGAAGAGCTTGTGCTTTTTATCCGCATCGCCTCCTCCTCCTCCTCCTCCTTCCTCCTCCTTCCTCTTCTCCCCATCCTCCTCCTCTTCATCCTCTTCATCCTCATCTTGCGGTGTGTGTGGGGGGAGGAATGGAGGGAGAAAAGACGAACCCCCCCCCACGCGAGCATCTGGCCAGTCCCCATTTGCACAACAATGCAAGGTTGGGTGGATTTGAGAGGGGGGGGGGCTTACATTGTGTCCGTCTGTGTGTATCGCCCCATACACATACCTTCGGATTTGTGTGTGTGTGTGTGTTTGCGAACGCCAGAAGGAGTGTGCTCGGGAAAGTGTTTGTGTGTGTATGTGTGTGTGTGTGTAAGCGCGGACGCGCGCATTGCTTGCTGCTGCTGGCTGCTGCTTGCCGCTGCTTGGGCTGCCTGAAGGGCTGGGGTTCGCCCAGGCTGCCGGATGCACATTTCCTCTCCTTTTCTCTCTCTCTCCCTCTTTTCGTCAGCGGTTCAGCGAGGAAGGATGCCTCCGAGCCAGCCGAACCCGGGCCAGTACGCGTTGACCAATGGCGACCCGCTCAATGGCCACTGCTACCTGTCGGGCTACATCTCGCTCCTGCTCCGGGCCGAGCCTTACCCGACGTCGCGCTACGGCAGCCAGTGCATGCAGCCCAACAACATCATGGGCATCGAGAACATCTGCGAGCTGGCGGCCCGGCTGCTCTTCAGCGCCGTTGAGTGGGCCCGCAACATCCCTTTCTTCCCGGACCTGCAGATCACTGACCAGGTGGCCCTGCTCCGCCTCACCTGGAGCGAGCTCTTCGTCCTCAACGCCGCCCAGTGCTCCATGCCCCTGCACGTGGCCCCGCTCCTGGCCGCTGCCGGCCTCCATGCCTCGCCCATGTCCGCTGACCGCGTGGTGGCCTTCATGGACCACATCCGCATCTTTCAGGAGCAGGTGGAGAAGCTCAAGGCCCTGCACGTGGACTCTGCGGAATACAGCTGCCTCAAAGCCATCGTCCTCTTCACCTCAGGTCAGTGGGCCTGGGCCGGGCTGAGCTAGGAAGGGTGGACTGGGCTAGGGAGGTTAGAGGAGGCCTAGCAGGCCCTTTCCCCGGAGACTTGAAAGATGGAAGCACCTCTCCACCAGCCCCAGAGCCAAAGCTCATTCAGGCCTAACAGGCCTCTCAAGAGTTGGTGGATGTGAACTGGAGACCTCCACTGGCCCCTGAGAGCCAAAGCTCATTCAGGCCTAGCAGACCTTGTGAGTTGTTGGGTGTGGGCCAAAGGTAGAAGCACCTCTCCACTGCCCCCCCCCCAGCCAAAGCTCACTCAGGCTTAGCAGGCCTCTTTTGAGTTGGTGGACATGGGCTGAGTTGGATGTGTGCTGGGGCAGCTTCCCACCATATGTTCTGGTGGTGAAATTGGCAAAGCAATAGGCTCAAGGGCTGCTTCTGTGGCTGCCTAGGTTGGAGTTCAGCTTCCGAGCAGTGAGTAAATCAAAATGTGGGAGAAAGAGAAAGAGAGAGAAAAGAGAGAAGGAGGTTTTAACCCCTCTGCCAAGGTTTCCCACCAGAGTTTGTTGAATAAGAAGGCAAAGATAACAAATAAACCCACCACATTACTGCTTTATTGATGTGGGATTCCCTCCCTGGCCCTTTTATGGAAAGTATCCATAGTTCCAATTGCTGGGATCAGAGGAGCAGGTAAAAAATTGACCTGAAGGCCCAAACTCCCCCCCCTTCCTGCTTAAAAAGGAGAGAGAGAGAGCTCACCCCAAGATTAAGATTTGTGAGATGTTTTCTTGCTTTTTTTTCAAGGTTCAAAGAGATCCATTTTTTAATTCTCTTTCTCCCCCATCTCAAAACATTTCTCTAAGTTTCTGTAGTTTTTCATCTCCAAGCTCTAGTTCACAGGGGGGGGGGTGCATAAAAACATACAAGGCAAATTTAAAACAATACTAACAGACTAGTTGCAACACCCCCTTCACCCCCACCCCCAATTAAATTAGAAACAGGGATGGACAATGTGCTGGTCCATAATTTTGTTTATGATAGATGGCTCAAATCAACTTTGCAAAAGAGGATATTAACCTCACCTTTGAAGTGCTCTGGTGGAAGTCTAAAAAAATCCAGGCATCTTTTTTTATTATTGCAAACCCAGTTGAGCCATTTATCAACAAAATCAAAGATTTATGGATAAAATAGACAAGCCGGCCTTCGGTCTTCACTGGAAATAGTTGTTCTTTTTGGCAGTTAAAGTTGCACTCTACACAGGATGGATCACATGCTCAAAAACCAGTGCCACTGAATGCAACAGAATTTACACCTAAGTAGGATTATGTGCAGTTGAAAGTTCATGGAAACAGTTGTGCTGTTGTGGGTTTTTTTAAATTCTTTTTTTTGCATGCTTTAATACCATTACATTTCCCCTTAAACCTGAAGCCAAACAATACACAAAAGATTTCATTGGCCGGGGACTTGCTGAATTTCTGATGGAGAGGAAAGAATCTATCAATATTTCTAGCCTCCCGGTGCCTGAGAAACAGTATTTACACTGTGACCAAGCGACTCTTAAATTTGTGCAAAACTGTAATGTGGCAAACATAGTATTAATATCGATTTGAGCGCTGGGTAATTTATTTAGATGGGGACTCTATTGGTATGTGCAGTGCTCCGAGAGGTGGACTGTGACTGCCCCCCCTGGTTCCTCGTGCTGCAAATGCAAGGCTGGGAGCGAGGAGTCTTTTCTTTGCAAGAGGATCAAGTGCAGATCTTAAAACAAATGGGGAGATTTACAAAGCAGCCTTAGAGACACTGTTTGCCCCCACCCGATCCCCGCGCATTTATCTTTGGCCTGTGTGTTTTGTTTTTGTTGTGGAAACATGTATTTTCTGCAACTGACAAAAAGAGACCCTGCTGACATTTTTCAGGGTGATTTCAAACTGCAGCCTCACATACTTTTTCTTAACCCATTGGAGACAAAGCGGGCGGAAACTGGAAATATTCAAAGGAGTTTTAAAACAGCAGCTTTTAAAACAGGAAGGTAAAGAAAGGTAGTTACTTAAAAGGGCTTCCCTTGCAATGGTCCCCAGATTAAAAGGTCTCCCTCCCCACCATTTTCTCAAATCCTCATGGCCCAGGCTTACCTGGTTGATTTAATAAAGCAGATACCATTGCTATATTTTGGTCGGGGGAGTTCACGGCAATGTTAAATTTGTTCATAATTATTCATTTAGCAACAATTGCCACGCTGGAGTAGCATTTTTCAGCATAACCCCCTTTGATGGTTCTTTTCCATCCACCCCCACATTCCCCCCACTTCCAACTACCCCCTCCTTTCAGTTTTCATATACACTCATTTCCACTTGGGCTAATCTTGTTTTGATTGCTGGCCAGAAGGTAATTGATGGCAAATCTTTCATCAAGCCATTCAACTTTTTAAGCAAACTTTGATGGATGGAAAAAACATTTTTAGCCACCTGTCCCAGAGGCTTAACTCAGCAATCTGATCCTAAATGTAAAATAAGTCTTGCTTCAGAATCATTGTTGTTGGGGTTTTTTTAAAAAAAGAGCGATCGGTGCTTAGGCCTGCTTAGAGATTAGTGTGGCTCTTATATATTTTATTTATTTATTTGAACACCATCATTTGGACTTCAGAATATTTTTGTTCACCCGTAAGAGGTTTGGAGACTATCCTCAGGCTAAACAGCACCTTAAAAGTAACCCCAACATGTTCACTTTTCACACCAATATGCTAATTTCCTTAGAAAATATATTTTTAATTAACACAGCCCTCTACAACTTAGAATTATATAGGTAATATTACCCATAGAAATATCAGAGCAGGCCAAATGTATAAATCTATCTCCCATCCAGTAACAATGTTGATTTCCCATTTTCTCATTTGCCAACAGTAATTTTTTTTTTAGCACTTAATGCTCCTAGGTGCATTAGGTGAAATATGCTCCATTTAATAACAAAAGCTGGTTGTCGTGTGTTATGAAGTCATTTTTATTTATTTATATAGTTTATCTGCCACTGATTATAAAAGAAAATACTCCCAAAAAGTGCCTGCAGAGAAAATTATAACCCCTTGGGGGGGAAATGAAAGAAACACCACTTCTATGCCCCTCACCTTACTAATCTAGTAGTCTTCTTTTCTCTCTGCAAAGGAGTAAGCTAAAGGGGGTGAATATTCATGCTCTTCTTCTTTGGCCTCCTACTTCATCTCAACTCAATCAGCTGATCGATCAGATAGCCCAGATTGTTTAATTAATTTTCAGATTGTCTGGTCGAAAAGCAGCCCCTGGATGTTTGCTGGGGAGGCGAGAATTACCTTGAGCGCTAAGAGTGCCAAGTATATTCATACTCCTAGGAAGAAGGGAGGGGAAAAAAAATAACAGAGGAAGATATGTTTTATTAAGCATCTGTTGGATATATTAAGGAGAAGGGGAGGGGAGCTTTGTGGATGCTCTTTTCTCACAATCCCAGTGGTGGCCTCAAGCTGGAGAAAGCAGAAGCAGAAATAAATATTTCACCAATCCGGAGAATAGGGCAGGGAGCCTCCAAAGAGATGTGCTGAGGCAACCAGGCCCTTTCATCCTGCCTTATTTAGAAGTTGCCTGGAACTGAGGACCCTGGTGGAAAGGGGCAACGTGGCAAAGGGGAGGGGGGAGTAGAAGCCAGAGGGTTTAAGAGGAGGAAGAGCTCTTAGTCACAGCTAAAGAAGATAGTGACTCTTCACTATAATGGACCACAAATAAGGGCAGGTCTCTATCGCATGACGTCTGTGCATTGCAATCTCCCTCCCGCCTTCCCTCTCTCTGTGACTCTCTTTCTCTCTCACACACACACACACACACACACATATTCTCACTCTCTTTTTTTTCTCCCTGCCCCCCCCCCCACACAATTTTAGATGTTGCAAATGATCACTGCATTTAAGGCAAAAGCATGGATTAGCACAACAGTCGGGGCCTGCGTAATTGTACATCTAAGCGCTCCTTAGTCTGTAGCTGGGGTCAGCAAGGTCTTTTCCACAGAAGCGTGTTTGAATTATAGCTTGGTTTATTTCTATTTTCGCTGGAGGCCAGAAGTGTGGGCCTGGCAATCTTTTTGAAAGGCCCGGGCCTGAAAAACCAGGCGATCCCTTGTCGCCAAACTAATATGCAGCACCAGCTTTTAAAACAACAGCTCAGAAAAGAAATTGTGCAAATAATTTTTTCATTGCCTTTTTTTCTAAGGGCTCTGCTTAGGGGACCCTGCCCCCCCCCCAAGATTAATACATTCATAGGTATACACACACACACATATCCTTCCCACACAGAGACGTGTGGGCGCAGGAGCACCCGCACATCCATCTCAAAAGCTGCTTTGATCTCCGCTAAACCGCCCTGCTAGTTGACGGCTGCCTTGTGATCATGATGTTTTGAAATATTTATTATTGATAGAAGAAAACAAGTTGCGAATCTGAACAAGGCAGTACCACAGCGGCTCCCTGCTTCCCTGCCCCAAGCACCCGCCGTTTTATGCGCAGGTGGCTTTTCTCCCGCCCCCTCGCCCCCGGCTTCTTTTTCTTGGGCTCTTTCTATTTCCTCCTCCCTGTAATTATTATTAGTAGTAGTAGAAATAATAATAATAATAATAATAATAATAATAATAATAATAATAATAATAATAATAATAATAATAATGCAGTGGCATCCTTCACTCTTGAAAGACCATAGTATCATGCTCTGGATTCCCCTGTTGGAATATTTCAGAGCCGTGGAGAGGGGGGATCTGCTGCTTGTGTAATAATAATGATAATAAAATAAAACAACAACAGTAATAATAGTAATAATAATCGTAGTAGTAGTAGTAGTAGTAGTAATAATAATAATAATAATAATAATAATAATAATAATAATGGAAAACTACTATAGGAACGATAGTTTGCTACCTCAGCCCTCTTTTTTTTAACCCTATAGATGTGTGTGTGTTTGTGTGTGGCTATGTAACATATTTTTGTTGATAATGAAAAGGAAGGGAAACTAGCATAGGTCTATTTCAAGCTGATTTTGGTCTCATCAGCTAGCCATACCCTTACCGGGATTTGAGGCAGACGCGTTAACCTCTAGACTACAGGTTCTCCTCCACTCAGCTTGTACCAGGAAAGAATTATATGGTGTGTGTTTTTTCTGTCGAATCATTATTAGCAAATATGTTGCATATTTTTCATTATGAGCAAAAATATGTTACACACGCACGCACGGACGCACACACACAGAGTTGTCTGGCTCCGGGAAACGCGCCTCCTTCCCCCTCTGAAAGCCAACCGGATCCGGGCACTTTCCCGCCTCTCTGGAGGCCTCCTTTCCCGGCTACAGGCGCAGGCCAAGGCAGGCGGCGCAGCTCTCGGGAAGGCGAGCAAGAGCAGCAGCTGCAGCAGCAGCAGCGGGAGAAGCAGCCGCCGCCTGAGCGCAAAGCCAAGCGGGCGAAACGGGGGAAGTGGGGAGGGGGGCGGCAGGGAGCCGCTGAGCCATTTTTCCCGGCAATGGTGGTGATAGCCCGCTTCCAGAGACGCCGCCGCCGCCGCCACATTTCAACGTCTCTGAGTGCGGGAGACAAAGGGAGCGCGCTGCTAGTCTAATTCGCCTTCTCTGAGACACAGAGAGACACACACGCACGCACGCACACACACAAACACTCAAGCCTCCCACGCCCCCCCCCCACCCTCGGAAATGGAGGCGGCTGCCTTTCGTGCGAGCGGCCTCGGATCGCCTGGCCTAGCCTGGGTCCGTTCTCGTGTTCTGCCGGCGCAGGCCCCATTCAGCCCGCCGCCGCCTCCACCACCCCCGGGTCTTTTGCCCAGAGTGGGGACGGCGCGCCGGAGGTGGAGGGGGGGTGGAGGCGTCCTTGGGAGTCTCTCCATGGAGGATTTCCTCTCCCCCCTCCCCACGCACAGCTGGCGGGGCCTGGCGGCCTCCCTCCCCTCACGGCTCGCTCGCTCGCTCTCCAGGCAAGGGAGGAGGGCAAGGGAGTGCGTCCACCGGCTAACAATAGGATGCAACTCGGGGAAGGAAGCGAGGCCTGGGCCCTTCCTGGCGGCGGTGGCCGCGTGGCTTGCCGGGCCCTTAAGGGTAGCTCCGGTTCCGGTTCTTTCCCCCCATCCCTATTATTACTACTACTACTATTAGTATTGTTATTATTATCATCATTACCATCACCATCATTATTAATACCATCACTATTATTACCGTTGTCATCATAACCATTATTATTATTATTATTATTATTATTATTATTATTATTATTATTATTACAATCATTAGTATTAGTATTATTACCATCATTATCTTCACTATTATCATCATTACCATCATTATCATCGCCACTATTACTATTGTTATTATTATCATCACCATTATTATTATTATCACCAACATTATTATTATTATCATCACCAACATTATTATTATTACTATTACTACTACTATTATTTTCATCATCATAATCACCATCCTTATTATCATCAGTACCATCATCATCAATATTATTTTCATCACCCCTATTGCTGTTATTGCATCACTAATATTATTATCATCACTTGCACTATGTTGTTGTTGTAACGCCAGTCACATGAGGAAGGCACCAGGAAGGGCTGTCCGGGGTCCCGGGCGGGGGGTGGGTCTCCTATCGGGAGGGGAGAGGAGGGGGTGGGACGGGACGTGGGGGGGCGACCTTGCCGGCTGCCCGGGGACCTCCAGCCCTGGCTGACCCTCTTGCCCTGCTCTCTCCCTCCCCTCCTCCGCCCGCTGCTTCTCCCGGTGGCCGGACAGATGCCTGTGGCCTGTCGGACGCGGCGCACATCGAGAGCCTGCAGGAGAAGTCCCAGTGCGCCCTGGAGGAATACGTGCGGAGCCAGTACCCCAACCAGCCCAGCCGCTTCGGCAAGCTGCTCCTCCGGCTGCCTTCGCTGCGCACCGTCTCCTCATCGGTCATCGAGCAGCTCTTCTTCGTCCGCTTGGTAGGTAAAACCCCCATCGAGACGCTCATCCGGGACATGCTGCTCTCCGGCAGCAGCTTCAACTGGCCTTACATGTCCATCCAGTGTTCCTAGAGGCTCCCCACCACCACCCGGCACCCGCCCCCGCTTAGCCCTCCGCCCCGGGCGGCCAGGACGGGGGGGGTCTCCGTGGAAGAGAGAGAGAGAGAGAGCCAAGAAAGGGACCCACTTGCCCCCCCCCAAAGCCTCGCCTTGAAGGAGAAACTAATCGAGGCTGGGTGGCCACCACGGCCTGGAGGCGGTGGCTTAAAAGGGGGGGGCACCTCGCCTGTGTGGACCTCAACGATGACCCCCCCCCCCAGGTGGGAGACTAAAAAAAACGAAGGAACAAAACAAAATAAAACCATGGCAAAGACCGAAGGGATTTTTTTTTCTCATTGTACTGCCCCCCCCTCCGAGAAAGAGAGGAAGAGAGGATGGATGGATGGATTTTTCCTGGATTGACCATGGACCCGAACTGACTTTGTACAGCGAACTGCGGTTTTAAGGAACGGAAACAGGAGCCGAACCGAACCGAGGTGGGAGGGAGGGGAAGGGGGAACTGAAGAGAAAGAAGGGGGGATCCAGAGTGGGGGGAAACCCCGAAACGCTGACCACGAACGTTTGTTTCTTCATTTTGTAAAATATTAGTCTTTATTTTCACCTTTTTTGTAAAATTAAAAAGAAAAAAACCATCGTTATGCGCATAAAAGGAGAGAAGAAGAAGAAGAAAGAAAGAAAGAAAAACCAACACGAGAAAACAACAATTTTAGGGAAGGGGGGGAAAAATAACGGGTTTTTTCCCCAAATAATTATTAAAAAAAACAAGGAATTGTTCTGTGTGTATGTATCTATATCTGGTTTTTTTGTATTTTATTTTATTTTTTTCCCTGGTTCCAAACCAGGCTTCCTGTGATTCTATACTAATAATTTTTTTATATATACAGTATATATATAACCCTTTGCTTCTTATAACGAGTGCGATATATGTTGTCGAAGCTGTTCTTCAAGAATTAAAAAATTTGAAAGTGAGAACTTAAAAAACGCGAAAATAAAAGAATTTAGCGGGAAAAAAGAACAAAAGGCAAGAACCGCCCTGAAGGACCACCGCAGTCCCTTCCCCGCTGCTCCTGTGCTCCTCGGGGTTCTCCTCCCCATTTGGTCGTCTATGGAGTTGGGGGTGGTCCTACTTTCCCTCCTTGCAGCTTCCACCAAGAGTTCCAAGGTGGTGGGAATGGTGGGGAGGACAGGTTGAACCTGGTGCCTGGTAAGCTGCCTCTCTAGGCACTCAACGTCTCTAGGCCCTGTTCCCACAGCCAATTGCTTTGATGATACAAGGGTTGGGACTGAAGCAGCAAAAGTTGGTGGACCCCTTGAAAGTAGCCTGCTTTCAACCCTTCTGTGGGCACAATCCGGAATACCAATGGGAATGCCGCCTGCAGTGTAGCAGTTCGAATCTCAGTAGGCTTCCATCCTTCCAAGGTCGTTAAAATGAGGACCCAGATTGTTGGGGGCGATATGCTTACTCTCTGTAAACCGCTTAGAGAGGGTTGTAAAGCGGTATATAAAGTCTAAATGTTTATTGCTATGTGGGAATAGGGGTGGGAGGAGGAAGATTGCCTTTAGACCACCTTTGTGGAGGTTAATTTTTTTTTTTGTATGAGTCTCAAACTCCCTCCCACATGGACACCCCAATATCTGCTCGCGTGGCTTTTGAGGTTCCTGGGTCCTTTCAGAGGGGGATTCTGGTCTTCAGGGGGCATCCGAGAGCAAAAAAAGAGCTGTATAGAAACAGAAGATCTGCGGCCGAAAAAGAAAATCATGGTCCATCTAGTCTGCCCTTATACACGGCTCAAAAAAAATCAAGGGAACACTTAAACAATATAAATCCAAGTAAATCAAACTTCTGTGAAATCAAGCTGTCCACTTAGGAAGCAACTCTGATTGACAATCAATTTCACATGCTGTTATGCACATGCAACTTTGTACAGCACAAAAGTATTCAATGAGAATATTTCATTCATTCAGATCTAGGAGGTGTTATTTGAGTGCTCCCTTTATTTTTTTTGAGCATTATACTATTTCCTGTATTTTATCTTAGGATGGGTATATGTTTATTCAGTTCCGGTGGATTTACCAACCACGTCTGCTGGAAGTTTGTTCCAAGCGTCTACTACTCTTAAAGTGGTAGGTGTAGGTGCAGGTGTTTTGGTCCGGCCCAAGGACAGGTCTGCGCGTCCTTCCTGGGATGGGGGTTGGGACATTGAGAGGCTGCTCCTTCATTTGAGCGCAGAGGAGTGAAAGCTCCAGCCCCCCACCCACCCCACCCATTCCCTTCCCCCCTCCCCTTTCAAGTGCCTCGGCAGATTCTCAGGGCGCCCCGGAACCCCTTTGGAAGAGGAGAACTTTCCCAGGGCGTGGAGCTTCTTGATCTCCGTCAATCCCGGGAACAGCTTTCAGCGCATGAATGTTTTATAGGATTGGAGATGGAGCTGTAAGAACCCGCGGCTGCCAAGGGAGCTCTTTCTCAAGGTATTAATAAAGCCGGATCTTTAAAAATAACGTTCGGGCACGTCTCTCCCCCTCCCCCCGCCCACATCCCCTCCCCCAAACTCTCTCTCTCTCAGCTTCTCTTCCCAGCACTCCGAACTAGGCAGGAAGAGAGGATTTTCAGCTACAGAAATGGATGGCAGGTTTCCCCGCAATTAATTGGCTGCCGGCATTCCTGAACTTTTTTTTCCATTAACAAGCTTTTCCAGTCTAACTCACTTGACTTCCCTTCCCTTCCTTCCTTCCTTCCTTCCTTCCTTCCTTCCTTCCTTCCTTCCTTCCTTTCCTTTCCTTTCCTTTCCCTTCCTTTCCCTTCCCTTTTCTTTCCCTTTCCTTTCTTTTCCTTCTTTCCTTTCCTTTCCTCCCCTCTTTCCTTTCCTTTTTTTCCTTCTTTTCCTTCCCTTCTTTCCATTTCCTTCCCTTCTTTCCATTTCCTTTCCTCTCCTTCCCTCCTTTCCTTTCCCTTTCTTTTCCTTCCCTTCTTTCCTTCCCTTTCCTTCTTCCCTTCCTTCTTTTCTTCCTTACTTCTTCCCTTTCCTTCTTTCTTTCCTTCCCCTCTTTCCTTTCTTTCCTTTCCTTCCCTTCTTTCCTTCCTTTCCTTTCCTTTCCTACTTTCCTATTCTTTCCTTCTCTTCCCTCCTTTCCTTTCCCTTTCTTTTCCTTCCCTTCTTTCCTTCCCTTTCCTTCTTCCCTTCCTTCTTCTTTTTTCCTTCCTTCTTTCCTTTCCTTCTTCCCTTCCCCTCTTTCCTTTCTTTCCTTCCCTTCCCTTCTTTCCTTTCTTTCCTTTCCTTCCTTTATTTCTTATTCTTTCCTTCCCTTCCCTCCTTCCCTTTCTTTCTTTTCCTTCCCTTCTTTCCTTCCCTTCCCTTCTTCCCTTTCTTCTTCTTTCCTTCCTTCCTTCTTTCACTTCCCTTCCCCTCCCTCCCTCCCTCTCTTCTTCAGTATTCCAAACACAAGGGATCCTAGGAGACTGGGTCAGAATTTCTAGAAGGAGAACATTTCCAGCGGTATAATCACTGCTGTCAGCCCCTCGTCAGAAAGACTAGTCCTTGGCAGGGTAGCTTGGCTTTCATTCCTTTCAGCCCTGCCTAAAACCGAACTGGCTGCATCCTTCTAATTTTTGCAGAATAGGCCCCTCGAAACCTGCCTTTAGAGTCAGACACTTTAATATATTATGTATTAGTCTTTGATTGACCTTCACTCTTGGTGGCAGTCTCAGAATTATAAGATGGATTCCAATTCATAAAACCGGGCTATGATTTCTTGGATCAATTTTTTTTTCTTCTTTTCCCCACCCTCACTCACTTTTTCAAGATCCATCATATGAATAAATGTTCTGAAACTGGAAGGAGGGAAGACGTCTTGATGAGGGGTGGGGGGAGGCTTTGGCTTTACAGGACTGGCGGGGGGTTGTTTTTTTTATATCACCAATGCTGCGATACGATACTTGGAGTATGACCGTCCCAGTTTGCTTTAAGAAATCAAACGCTTGTTGAAAACATTGGGCCAGTAGATGCACAGAATGTCAGTTGGCCAGCTGCCTTAGTAAATAAAAAAGCCTTTTGCTTCTAGTCATACAACATAATATCTTTAGCCATGTCAAAAAAAAAACCCAGAAGGGGGAATGTTTTAGAAACCAAAGCTATCTTCCAAGGTTATCTAAATGCTGTGGGCAGTATTGAAGCTAGCAGTAACAATGAACAAAATAAATAAACCTACGGTATATCCTGCCCTCTGTGGAAGCGGGTGTGGTAGCCAAATAAACCTTGATTTGCACTTGAAGGCACTTAGGCTGCAGTTTCCACGGCCTTGGCTTCAGTGGCCCAGGGACCCCATTTCCCAAACAGCCTGGCCTCTTCCTGCTCTTTGATTTCAATCTAGCCTAACTTTTTGGGTGTTCTGAAATAAGTCCTGGGAATTTCCAGAAACTTTGATAAAGAGATATTATGTGTGTGCCTACGTGCCTGCATCATTTTGCAAAGTGAAATTATGGCTTTCACTTTCAGTGAAATTTAAAGCTGTCTCTAAAATAGCACTTTTGGGGAGCTGTATTTTTGTTGTTGTATTCAAGGACAACAAGCTTTGGAGGTCCCTACAATCTTCATAGTGGGGGGGGGGGGGACCTCAGCATTTTGTTGACAACTGAACACTGGAAGTGCTTAAAGTAAATGAACCACCCTTCTTTCAACCTGGTACCCTACGGATCTTATTGACTACACTTCCCAGCATCTCATGTCAACAGGAACTGGGGCGTCTTTATTAGTTGTGTGTAATGAGAATATTGACCCAAGATACGAGAAGGAAACAGGAAGGGGGCAAACTTGATTTTTTTTGGGGGGGGGGGAGACTCAGGAGAATGGATGCTATCAAGATTGGTGAACCAATGATGCATTCCAATCATCAATTGGATTGGGTTTAATTTCTTTGTAGGCCTTTGGATGGGGAGTGTAATTCAGCAATAGCTACAATTTAGTAGTTGCTGCTTTTTAAAAAATTGAGACATTGATGCCTGGACTCAATGATATAGGAGAATTATCTGTGGTCTTTAAAAAAAATAAACCAAAGAAAGCAGATTTATTTTTGTAAGAACTAGAAACTGGGGAGAGACTGAAAAATAAAAGGAAGAGAGAACAGGAACTATTGGCTCACGGCTTAAAAGTGGCAATGAACAAGGGTATTTTGGACAATCCCCTCCATGTAAAAAGTAGCAGTAATATACCAAAGAAAACAGCCTTAAGAATTTCAAGCTAAAGACTTTTCTTCCCGCTATTAAATTTAGTCAGCCTGCTCCCCTTTTAAGTCCCACCATCATGAAAAAAAAAACTCAGCGGATTATTATTTTAAAAATTGTAGAATTTTACCTTCAAGTCCAATGATTTTCGCTTTGCAGATAAAATGTTTGCAGAGGGCGAGCGTTTTACACGTCTCTGCAGTTTAACTGAGAAAACTTAATTCTGGGATTTTTTAAAAATAGGTGTGTTTTTTTAAGTACCCCTTCATCCGAATTCGCTGTACTGCCAGGGAGTTTAGGTTATTTATTTCATTTTATTCATTTAATTATTTGACTTGTACGCTTCACAACAAAATAATACAATTATTAACCTCTTCTGTTTTAAGAAGCCCAGAAGAACTGACCCGTAAACTGAGTAGCCCCACCAGAAGCCTGGACAGAGAGGAGACTCAACCGCTCTAGTCCAGGAACAGAATTTGGCTTGAAGTTTGTTTTGTGCCTGGTCTTTAGGGTCGGAATGGGACGTTTGATCTTCTTTAAGTAGCGCTATCTCTCCACAAAAAAGAAAAATATAAAATATAAAAATCTATCCCCAACACTTTATCTCCTATCTGACAATGCCCTTCAAATCTAATTTTCACCATTAACCCTAAAGAGGTGGCGAGGGGGAAGAGATTAAAAAGAATGAAATGTATTCTTCATCTTCTCTCTCCACCCGGGTCATTAGCCTGGATGTCAACAATTTAAGGCCATTTGCCCCCCCCCCCCTCACAAGAAGGCGCACACAAACACACACACACACCGTCCGCTAGGAAAAATACTCGGAGAAAAGAAAACTGCCCCGTCTTTTTCTAATGGGTTTCCAAGGGAAAAGGCGAACGGTCAGCCTAACGACCTCGCCAAGGTCTTGCAGCTTGCCCGGAGCGCGCGGCTGCTTCGCGGGGCCTGCTAAGGCTTCCTAGCCAGTCCACGTTTTGACGAGAGCTCCCAGAGGTGCTGCTGGAGGGGGGAAGGGGAGGTGTCAAGAAAGAAAGAAAGAAATGGAGCGGGAGGGGGGGAGAGCGAAACACAAATAGACGCCAATAAAACTCTTGTTTAAAAAAAGATAAAGAGAAACCAACTCGCGCCGGATCCACGCCGTTTCCCCGAGCGCTTTGACTTTTGGGGAGGGGGAGACCAAAGGAGTTTTCTTCTTCTCCTTCCTAAACGAGTTAAAGAGCCATTTACCTCTGGCGGTCCATTCATCACCGCCACAAGTCGAGGGCCTCGAACACGGGGGCGATTTGTTTGCTTACACAACCAGCTGGGCGCAATTTCACGTCTGAGATATCTATCTGAAAGCGCCCCTCATTTATTACCCTTCCTTGTCAGCGGATCCACTTTCGGGGCTGAAGGGGTGGCTTTGCAAAAAAAAAAAAAAAAGGAAAAAGGGAAGAAGAAAGAAAAAGAAAGAAAAGAAGAAAAGAGGATAAGAAGGAAATAGAAAAGAAGAAGAGAAATGATCGCCAACCTGGAATGAAATATTTTCCCCCAAATAAAAGTCCGCCTCCTCCTCCACCACCACCATCACCCCCCAGTTATTCTTTCTTGCAGATCCGGGCCTTCCCGGACAGCTGGGAAAGAAAGAAAGATCAAGTGGGCTCCGCCAAGAGCCGACAGGGCGCCCAGTTTGGGCACCTTCCGAGTTTTGCGCTCGCCGCTCGGCTCCTTTTCTACGGGCTCCAGGTAAAAACACCAGCCGCCCGCCCGAGAGAGCCTTTGTGCCAAGCCCAGGCTTAACTCAAACCCTACAATCCCGGCGTGCTTCTGGGTCTTCTTCTCGGAACGGGTCCGTGGAGGAACCCCAGTGGGAGCTCCTCGCCAAGTCAAATTTGGGACGCCAAACGCGGCTTGTTGCAAAAAAAACCAAAAACCACCGGCCGCGACAAGAGCAATTTAGAGGAGTTAAAGGAGAGGAAAGTAGGAGGGAAGGAAAGAAGAACTTGCCGGGCCCTTTTTTCGGCCAGGTGCAGCCGAGCCATTTCAGAGGGTGGGGGAAGAAGAAGGAACGGCGCTGCTGTGCGGAGAAGGTTTCCCTAAAGCGCAAAGTTGAGGTCAGGTAATTCGCGATCTTGGAAAGGCCGGAGTAGCTACGCCTGGGTGCAATCCGGGGTTAGGGAAGGGGGGGAAGGAGAGGGAGGAGGCTGAACTGTAGAAACGCGGTCTCATCCACAAGGTCGCCCTAGCACCGAGCTGACCCCTGCTGAATTCAAAGGCGGCTGGCTTTTAAGCTCCAACGATCCGCCGAGCGCCAAGTAGGAGATCAGACGTCTACCTCCACGTGGCTGGGAAAGGGGGGGGGCGAATGCGGAGGGGTTGAAGGAGAGGTGAAGAAGATCTCTCGGTCTGCTCTTCCTCGGTCTCCCCACCTGCCCGATCCAGGCGGAAAAGAGCGAAGGGGGTTAGAAACAGAAGGAGAAGAAGGAGATTCCCTGGCGGGGGAGGAGAGAGGGGTCAATTTGGATCTCCTCCTCCTCTGCCTCCCCATTCTCGGGAAGCCCCCGGAGTTTCAAAGTTTGGCCGGGTCTGGAAGAAGGGAAGGCTCGGTTTGCGAGACCAGCGGCCTTCCGGGGTCCCTGCCCTGCTTCCACCCGGGAATCTGCGGGTGTTGGGTCTTTGAAAAGGAGGCAGAGGCGCAGGGAAGGAAGGGAGGTTCTTGTGGCGAAGCAGCCTGGCCGCCAGAGGTTTGGGGAGGCGTCTGCCTCGGATGAACCTTCATGTGAACCAAATGTGCCTTTGCACCAAAGACATGCTCCTTGGGTGCCCCCACCACACTTGGTCAATAAAGAATTCTGTTCTATATTGGAGAGAGAAATAAAGCAGTGGCGAACCCTTGGAGGTCAGCTATCGATCTCTCTCTCCCTCTTTCTCCCTCTCCCTCTCTCTCTTTCTCTTTCTCCTTTCTTTCTCTCTCTCCCTCTCTCTCTCTTTCTCTCTTTCTCTTTCTCTTTTTCTCTCTTTCTCCCTCTCTCCTTCTTTCCCTCTTTCTTTCTCTCCCTCTCCCATTCTCTCTTTCATTCTCTCGCGCGCTCTCCTTCTCTCTCTCTCTCTCTGGCCTTAGCGGAAGAGAGGAGACGGCGGGTGTGTATATATATAAGGCGGGGGGCTGCATGAAACGGGGCGGGGGCGCCCTTGGCACTTGGAAACCAAATCGATGCCGTTGAGTCACGAAAGCGAACCTTAACAAAACTCCCAATCGGAGCCTTTAGGGGGGTTGGGGTGGGTGGGAATCGGTTTAAGTCGGAAGCGGGGAGAACGAAAGCCAGGCGAGTGTGTGTGTGTGTTGTGTGTTTTGCGCACCGCGTTCCGTCTGCGAGGAAAGCACCTGCCGATAGGTGACCTGCCGTTTGGCGGGTGGCGGCGGGGCAGGCAGGCAAAAACGAGCTTGGCACGTTTAGAAACCCTGGCTGGCCTCGCAGTCTGGGAGAGACCGCCTGCTTAGGGGAGGGGAGGGCAGGGGAGGGGGGGTTGCGAGAAGGAGGGATGACGTGACCGGGGAGGGGTGGGGGGAGATCTTGCAGCTTCTCCCGGCTCTGCTTGAGGCTGATTAGCATTCCTCGCCCGCCCCAGTCAGACCTGAGCTGACAACTAACAGAGATATCCAGTCCACCGCTAGGCCCCTTTTGGCTTTTGTCTCCGGCTGTCTAAAGGAGAGAATTGGGAATTCTTCGCGGGGCCTGAGCCGCCAACGCCCCCGCTGCCCCGATCCCTCCTCCGGGACTTCTGTAGCCCCCATCCCACCCACCAGATCCCCCTCCCACCCACCCACCCACTCTCTCCATCCTTCTTTCTCTGAGTGGGCTTTTCAAGATCCACCGTCCCTGGGGTGGGGGTGGTGGAAAATTAACTTTTGCTGTTGCTTTTGTGACCTACCGCGTCTGTCTGCCTTAGCTTCTCCTCTTGAGGTTGGGGGGGGGGGGGGCTCCGACCTTGGCCACTGTGTGAGCCTGGCGGACCTCAAGTCCCAGAATTCCCCAGCCAGCAAAGACACCCTCACCCTGGCTTTAGGGGGGTTTCATTTGAGGAGGAAATAAAATACCAAATACTTCGGAGAGGGAATTCTTGGCTCTTTGGTCGCCCTGGCCTTCTCTTTGGCCCCGTTTCCTTCCACCCCCACCCCCAAATTATCTTCTTTTGCTGTTGTGAAACGTGTAAATCTCGCCCCCTCCCTTCGAAACGGTTTTACAACGGGAAGGGAAGATTAGGATGGGGTGGGGGGGGAGAAGAGGAGAGGGATGATTTGACTCTGATCCAAAATGCAGAAAGACTTTGAATTCAAACTTTCTTACTTTGGATGGTTCTCGGTTCCGATTCATAAACGTTACTACTAGGATTGAACCCAGGCGTTCAATCAAGAGGGTGGAGGTTAAAGATCCTAATACTGTAGGCGCGCGCGGGCACACACACAGAGAGATACTGTACACCTATGTTAGTTTTTTGCATGAAGTGGGATAATTATTCCCCCCCCCAAAGTTTTATTATTTTTTCTCCACAATCAAGATACAGCTTCATATACCTTCAATACAGCTTAATGTATGTACAGTATATCGTTCTTCAAATACAATAAACTGAATCACATTCCAGGTTTGCTTTATATTATTTAATCTACATCCAATTTACTTCCTTCCACTTTCCTCTTTCTATCTCAGGCAGCTATTCCGCTCTACTCCCTACTTTCCTACTTCTTCTCCCTCCTTCTCCTACCCTTCTCCTTCCTCCTCTACACCGCCTCCACTACCTACTTCTTACTACTACTCCCTCCTTGTACTACTCTTCCTTTCTCCTTCCTCTACTCCATCTCTACCTACTTTCTTACTCCTTCTCCCTCCTTCTACTATCCTTCCCTTCTCCTTCCTCCTCTACCTCTTCTAGCTACTTTCTTACTCCTTCTCCCTTATTCTACTACCCTTCCCTTTCCTCCTTCCCCCTCTACTCCACCTCTACTACCTACTTTCTTACTTCTTCTCCCTT
Source organism: Erythrolamprus reginae (assembly GCF_031021105.1). NCBI lineage: Eukaryota > Metazoa > Chordata > Lepidosauria > Squamata > Dipsadidae > Erythrolamprus > Erythrolamprus reginae. The sequence continues at coordinate 305,195,600 of NC_091951.1, read as the reverse complement.
ATTCTATTACCCTTCCCTTTCCTCCTTCTCTTCTATCTCTCTCCTTTCTCTCCTTCCTTCCTTCTTACTTCTAGGAAGGGAGCAAATTGGTCCCCGTTGACAGATGCTTGTCAATTTACTAGCTTCTCCCCAATTTCTCGCTTTCCTCCTCCCTAAGCCTTTGTTTGGGGGGGGGAGGGGGCTGGCTTTGTTGCTTTTAAACTATGCGAGCCTCTCCGGAATGCCAGTCACGAGTCTAAACTTTGTGTCCGGCCCCTTCCCTCCCCCACTCCTGAAATGACCCCCTTTTATACGGATCCTGATACGTCTCAATCTGCACCTCGCTCAAAAGGCTCCTTTCTGGTCTCGCCGCCGCTCAAAGGGGAACCCCCTTCCCTGCCCCCCCTGCCCCTCCCGGGGTCTTTCAGAGCCTGAATAGACAGACAGACCCTCCCGGCCACTGGCGCAGGGAGGGGAACCAGGCGGGGGAAGGGAAGGAGTGATGGAGGAGAGATTTGGGGACAGACACCCCCCAGGCCCGCAATCACCCGAGCTTCTTGGGGAGAGGGAGATTTTTATAGAGAAACCTGTTGTTGTTGTTGTTGTTGTTGTTGTTGTTGTTACTGTTGTGCACAGAGAGAGAGAGAGATAGAAGGAGAGAGAGAGAGAGATAGAAGGAGAGAGAGAGGAGAAAGAGAGAGAGAGGAGAGAGAAAGAAGGAGAGAGAGAGAAAGAGAAAGAGAGAGAGAAAGAAAGAGAAAGAAGGAAATAGAGAAAGAAAGAGAGAGAGAAAGAAAGAGAGAAAGAGAAAGAAAGAGGGAGAGAGGGAGAGACAGAGAGAAAGAGAGAAAGAAAGAGAGGGGGAGAGGGAGAGAAAGAGTGAAAGCGAGAGAGGAAACAGGAGAGAGAAAGAGAGAGAGAAGGAGAGAGAGAGAAAGGGAGAGAGAAAGAGAAAGAAGGAAAGAAAGATAGAGAGAAAGGGAAATAGAGAAAGAGAGAGAGAAAGAAAGAAAGAAAGAAAAAGTAAGAGAGAAAGAGAGGGGGGAGAAAGAGAAAGAAAGAGAGAGAGGAAGAGACAGTGAAAGACAGAGAGAGGGGGAGACAGAGTGAAAGAGAAAGAGAGAAAGGAGAGAGAAATAGAGAGAGGAGAGAGAGAGAAAGAGAAAGGGAGAGAGAAAGAGAAAGGAGATAGAGAGAAAGGGAAAGAGAGAAAGAGAAAGAAAGAGAAAGAGACAGTAGGAGAGAGACAGACAGAGAGAGAGAGAGACAGACAGAGAGAGAGAGAGACCCGCCCCACGTTGGGAACTACTGGTCTAAATGCTATTGCTATTGCAAGGGAGGGAAGAAGGACCGGGCAAGAGAATTAACACCAGGGTCCAACACCAGGGACTAGGAAGAAAATAGCATTTAGACTTATGTACCGTTTCATAATGCTTTTACAGCCCTCTCTAAGCGGTTTTACAGAATCAGCATGTTGCCTCCAACAGTCTGGGCCCCATTTTACCCACCTCGGAAGGATGGGAAGGCTGAGTCAACCTTGAACCTGGTGAGATTCCACCTGCCAAACTTCCTGGCAGCCGGTCATCAGCAGAAGTCGTTTGCAATCCTGCACTCTTACCACTGCGCCACTGAAGCCCCCCACCCCACCCCAGTCTTCCCCCCCCCCCCAGGCAATTGGTCATGGCCTCGCTTTGGGTCGCTTTTTCGGGGGGGGGAGAGCGGAGCCTTCCTTGCAGAAGCCAGAAGATGAGAAGGAGGGAAGGTGACCTCCCCCCAAAAACCTCCCATACTAAAAGGATAATCAAACCCACTACCACCACCAAGATCCCACTAAAAGGACCGGGGAGAATGAAGTACAAAAGACATGGTGGGGATTAAGGGGTTTAGTTATTAACTAACTTAACTAACTAACTACTCACTCACTCACTCACTCACTCACTCACTCACTCACTCACTCACTCACTCACTCAAATAAATAAATAAATAAATAAATAAATAAATAACCAACTCCCCTAATCCCCACCACGTCTTTTGTACTTCGTTCTTAGTTAGTTAGTTAGTTAGTTAGTTAGTTAGTTAGTTAGTTAGTTAGTTAGTTAGTTAGTTAACTATGAATGAAGTACAAAAGGCATGGTGGGGATTAAGGGAGTTAGTTAGTTAGTTCATTACTTAGTTCATTTGTTTGTTTGTTTGTTTTATTTTTTATTATTATTATTTTATTTATTTATTTATTCATTCATTCATTCATTCGATTTATTTAATTTTTATTTTTTTAATGCCGCCCTTCTCCTTAGACTCAGGGTGGCTTACAACATGTTAGCAATAGCACCTTTTAACAGAGCCAGCCTATTGCCCCCACAATCCGGGTCCTCATTTTACCCACCTCGGAAGGATGGAAGGCTGAGTCAACCTTGAGCCGGTGATGAGATTTGAACCGCTGACCACGATTTACCGCGGCGGGGTCTCCAAACGAAATTACTAATTGTTGAAACAAACAAGCTTTCTCCCCCCCCCCAACTCTGCCACCCTCCCTTCCCTAACAAGCTCCGGCCTCTTCCCCCCCCCTCGATGACGCCATCCGCGGACCAGCCTATCCCAACGAAGAGGCGGGGCTTTGGCTCCTTGTCGCCCGGCACCTTCTCGAGCCGAGGCTGAGCTTTGCCACACGGCTCCTGCGGGCGACCCCGAGCCCTTCCCCCCCCCAGCCTCGTTCTATGTCACCCCCTACCCAAACTGCCAGGCCGGAGGCACCGCAAGGAAATAAGGACGGCCTCCTTGCTCCGGGAGACCGGGTGGCTCGGAGTGGAGCGATTTGATATTTTTTTTCAGGAAGACCAAAGGAAAGAAGGAGGGAAGGAAAAGGAAGGAAGGAAGGAAAAGAGGGAAGTTAAAAAGAGAAGAAAGGAAGGTAACGAAGGAAGGTAGAAGGAAGGAAGGAGGGAGGGAGGGATGAAAGGAAGGAAAGGAAAGAAGGAAGGAAGGGATGAAAGGAAGGAAAAAAAAGAAGGAAGTGAAGGAGTGAAGGAAGGGAAGGAAAAAAGGAAGGAAGGAAGGAAAGAAGGAAGGAAGGAAGGAGGGAAGGAAAAGGAAGGAAGGGAAGGAGGGAAGGAAAAAAGGGAAGGAAGGGAAAGGAGGAAGGAAGGGAACGAAGGAAGGTGGAAGGAAGGAAGGAGGGAGGGAGGGAAAAGAGGGAAGGAAGGAAAGAAGGGAGGGAGGGATGAAAGAAAGGGAAGGAAAGAAGGAAGTGAGGGAGTGAAGGAAGGGAAGGAAAAAAGGAAGGAAGATAGTAAGGAAGGAAAGAGAGAAATAATGAAAGAAAGAAAGAAAGAAAGAAAGGAGGGATGTGAGAAGAGAGAAGCAAGTATTTTTCCACTTAACGCTTATGAGCCTCCTCAGGGTGGCTCCTGGGGACGCCAGCAAGAAAGACCCTGTAATATTTTTTTTAAGGGGGGGAGGAAGGGGAGGCGGAGGGCCGCAGTCTCATTAGAAAGGCGCCTCCCCGAGGAAGGGGCCGGCCTCCCGCTCTTTCCCACCCAAAGAGCCGCGGAAGCACCGGTGCGCGCCTGGATCAGGCGGTGTTTATTCATTCTATTTGCTCAATCTCGGGATGGCGGCTTCTCCCCTTAAATGTTTGGTTTCTCCGGGTGGCAAACATTGTCGAGTTATAAATCTTGCATACAGTTAATTGTTATATCAGGGAACGCTCCGCTTGGCGTTTTAAGCCCTCCCCTGTATTCTGGGTCCCCTTGTAACTCAGTGCAAACACGAAGCTTTCTCAAACATATTAGTTAATGGGGCGAAAAGAGAGGGAGGGCGGAGGGAAGGAGAGAAAACGGTGGGAGCGTTTACCTTTGATCGCACAGAGGGAAAGTTAAACGTGGTGAATGCCTCCATTCAGATCTGCTGAAGACGTGGCTCGGAAATAAAACATTTCTCATCCAGGGCAGGTGGGGTTTTTAAAAATTTGGCTTTATTTTCCTTTTCTGAAGCAAAAGAAAGGATTTTCCCTAAAGAGAGGTTGCTCAAAATTATGGGTCGCTGGTCGGGCCAACAAATTCGGCACCTGTAAGGTCTCTTTTTTTCCCTTTCCCAATAAATAATCCATTAATCAAATCTTTATTATCTGCCGTAGACCGTCATGTAATCGCTAATAAACCCATGTTTGGTCAAACTCCTCCGCTATCCCATGCCACCCTTTGAAAACCTTCTGTGGGCATTTACCCCCCTTTGCTATAACGGGCGAGCCTTCCTTTACTACAAGTTACTACTGTACTTGCAAAAACCGCCGTGCTCCATTTTTATGGAGAAACCTGTTGTTGTTGTTGTTGTTGTCATTGTTGTTGTGCACAGAGACACAGAGACACACAGAGAGAAAGAGAGAGAGAGAGAGAGAAAAGAGAGAGAAAGTAAGAGAGAAAGAGAGAGAGAAAGAAAGAAAGAAAGAGAAAGATGGAGAAAGAATAGGAAAGAGAGAGAGAAAGGAGAGAGGAGGGAAAGAGAGAAAGGAGAAAGAAAGAGAGAAAGAAAGGAGAGAGAGAGAGAAAGAAAAAGAATGAGAGAGAAAGAGGGAAGGGAGAAAGAAAGGAGAAAGAGAAGGAGAGAGACAGAGAAAGAAAGGAGAGAAAGAAAGAAAGAGAGAGAGAAAGGAGAGAGAGAGAGAAAGAGGTATATATAATCTATATAACATTAAAGAGGTTTAATGTTTTATATAAATTACATATTTGTATTTGTTTTTATATTCCTCATATTCAAATTTCTTTCTTTTGATTTGTACACGCAGACATATATTTTGTGCTGTTGTTCTTTCTTCAATAAAGATAAATTTAAGAGAGAGAGAGAGAGAGAGAGAGAGAGAGAGAGAGAGAGAGAGAGAGAGAGTTTATTTTATGGCTCAAGGAACCTTACCCACAACACTTCTGCCAAGGCCATATTGCCAAGGCGATAACCAGCCTTCCTATCTGCACAAAGAACATTTGGCTGTTGGCTCTTTTTACAAAAAAAGTTGGTCGCAAAATAAGAGACGGGCTGAGGGTGGGGGGGAGGGATTAACCACTTTCGTAAACTCAATTACGTCGGTGAGCCCTTTTATCACGACGGCTGGGAAGGCTTTCCACGGCTGGAAAACAAATACACTGCTCAAAAAATAATAAAGGGAACACTCAAAGAACACCTCCTAGATCTGAATGAATGAAATATTCTCATTGAATACTTTGTTCTGTACAAAGTTGAATGTGCACAACATCAGGTGAAATTGATTGTCAATCAGTGTTGCTTCCTAAGTAGACAGCTTGATTTCACAAAAGTTTGATTTACTTGGCGTTATATTGTGTTGTTTAACTGTTCCATTTATCTATCTATCTATCTATCTATCTATCTATCTATCTATCTATCTATCTATCATCTATCTATCTATCTATTTATTTATTTATTTATTTATTTATTTATTGAGTAGTGTATGTCACGGTGGCATTGGCACTCACCCGTAAAGCATATTTATTGATATAAACGGGGGGGGGGGTGTGTTCAAGTGGGCCCCTTAAGCCCTTTAGAACCGGTGGTTGGAAAGCTCCTTAAACCGCAGACATCGCTGAAACTTAGCGGAGGATTCCCGGCGATGTTTATGGACGAGGAATTGGGTTTAATTTAATTGCACATTAAGGCGGAACGAAGCGCGAGGCGCTGGCTCCTCTGCTGGGCTTAATGGCATTTTCAGAGTATTTTATTCCAGTGCCACTTTTTCCCCCTTTTCAACCGGTTCGGTTTCTCTTGGGGAAGAGTTGGGGAGGGGGTTGCTCCCCATTTGGAGGTCAGCGGTCGGGTTTGGGAGAAGGAGGCCCGTTGGAAGCTGGGGTCGCTCCCCGGAGGTTCAGGCGCGACAGCCGCGGGGGACGGAGCCACCAATTCCCGCTCCGACCTGCCCCAAAGCAGCTCCGATTCCCGTGGGAGACGGGATTCTTCAGCTGACCCGGGGCTGGGGCTTTTCCGAGTTTCGGCGCCTCGACCCATCTCCCCTTCCTCGAGCTCTCCCCCTGCCCCAAGCCGCGAGTGAAAGCGAAGCTGGTGGAGGGCGAGGTTCAGGTTGGGCTCAAGTTGGGCTGGGTTGGAATCGAAGGCGGGCAAAGAGCGAGGGGGTGCAGGGCCTGCCACTTCGTGTGTGTGTGTGTGTGTGTGTGTTCTCTCTTTCTCTCTATATACACACATACACACACACACACAGAGAGAGAGACAGACAGACAAACTGAAGCAACACTGATTGACAATCAATTTCACCTGCTGTTGTGCACATTCATCCTTGTGCAGAACAAAGTATTCATTGAGAATATTTCATTCATTCAGATCTAGAATGTGTTATTTGAGTTCCCTTTATTTTTTTTTTAGCCTTGTACATTTTCTATCTATCTATCTATCTATCTATCTATCTATCTATCCATCTATATACTGTATATCTATATATCTATATACTATATCTATATAGAGAAGAGAGTATATATATCCATCCATCTCTATCTATCCATCTATATATGTATATATACAGTATACTGTATCTATATAGAGTATATATCTATATAAATATATCTATGTATCTATACAGTATATGTATATGTATATCTCTATATCTATCTATCCATCTATCTATCTATCTGTCTGTCTATCTGTCTATCTAATACTTTATAAAGTACTGTAAATATACACGTGTGTATTCTGTCGAATCACCCTGGCATAGCCAAATATGGGAGGAGCTTAATGCTCCTTTTGCCTTAGGGTCCAACCAGGGCCATATCCAAGGCAGTGAATTAATTTTTTTCCATAGTCGACAAACTATATTCTGTATATTACACATATAAACATGTATAGTATTTAGTATATGTATACTTATATACACACAAACACACACATACGCATACATACGCACGTACCTACATGCGTACATACATACATACTATACATTTATATTAAAGGGCTCTGGACAGATCTCAGGAGAAGGAGGAGGGCCAGGACTGGGCCCAGCTCTCTCCCCCCCCCCCGTCCATCTACCCCGAGAAAAACGTGGGAATCCCAGGTCTGGGGAGGGGGCGTTTGGGCGCGTGACAAGGGCTGCGGGGGCATCGCCCGGAAAGTGTAGCTGGGCTGCCTTTGTCCAGTGGGCCTTTCCTGGACGCCCGGAGGCCTCGGGGGCGAATCTGGCAGGGGGACCGCGGGAACTAAACAAATCTAAGTAATAATAAATAAAATAAACTTCCTGGCGAGTAAACGGGTTGACCACGCAAGAGCGCACCGCAAAACGAAGCCTTTGTCGGGCCTACGACGTCCCTTTGTTTAGCCTGCTCGGCCTCCTTCGATCCTTCCTTCCTAACTCCGCTCCATCGCGGGGAGTCCGCTAAAACCGGAACGAAGCCAAGAACCGGTACCTACTCCGAATCCAAAAGTTACAGCCGGTTTCTTAGCCCAGCCTGATTTTGAAAAGTCAAATCTATCCCGAAAGCAGCCTTTCTTTCTTTCTTTCTTTCTTTCTTTCTTTCTTTCTTATTTATTTTTTCCTTCTTTCTATCTTTATTTCTCTCGCTCGCTCCCTCCCTCCCTCTCTTTCTTTTTCTTTCCTTCTTTCTCTCTCTCTCTTACTTTCTTTCTTTCCTTCTTTATTTCTATTTCTCCCTCTCTCTCTATTTCTTTATTTCTCTCTTCCTTCCTCTTTCTTTCCTTCCTTCCTTCTTTCTCTCTCTCTCTCTTTCTTTCCTTATTTCTTTATTTCTTTCTCTCTCTCTCTCTCTTTCTTTCCTTCCTTCTTTCCTTCCTTCCTTCTTTCCTTACTTACCTACTTACTCATCCATCCATCCTTCATTCATTCATTCGTCAAATATGTACGTAGATAGATAACTATCTACAAAAGTTAAAAGTAATGATTAAAGAGGACCGTAGGACAGGGACGGTAGGCACAGCGGTGCTCTTATGCTTACTACAGCCTCTTTCCCGACTCTCCATTGAGCATCAAGTCCTGAGCGGGGCACGGATGGGGTTGGGGCGGGGGGGGGGGGCAGAAACCCGGAGAGCCCCATCTGAGGCTGCAGCAGGTCCAGGGCGGGCAGGACGGTTGAGCGAGGAACCGCCTGGATGCTCTCGGGGCGTGCCACCCTGCCTGCCGGAGAAGGCTCCTAGAGACCCCCGAGGTCCGCGTAGGCTCCTGCTCTGATCTCCGGCTGTCTCCCTCTGTCTGAAAGCCTCGCAGCCCCCGTTGGTCACAGGCCCTGGTGGGAAGGGAGGAGGTGAAAGGAGCGGCTCTTGGAGTGACAGGCCCCAGTCAAAGGGCAGCCAGAAAAGAAATCCGGCTCATTTGAATAGGGGGGTATTCAGAGAATCTCCCCCCACCCTTTTCTGCTCCGTTTTAGGCAGGATCCTGGGGATCGCTTTGGGGTGGCGTGTCCGTGCGTCCAGAGGAGAGCAAATCCTCTTGATGCACGGAGGCCGGAGGAAAGGATGGAGGCAGGATCCTCCGGAGGGATGCTCAACTTAGCCTGCGTTTCGGCCAGTCTCTGGACAACAAGTGCCAAGGCCTAAGTTGGGTGAGCAGCGATGAAACCGCATTGGAGGGAGGGGGCAGCGTGTGTGTGTGTGTGTGTGTGTGTGTAGAGGGGAATCTTTCTTGAGAGCTGCTGGGTTTCAAGGGAGGGTCCCCTCCGAAGAAGGCGGTTGAGGTGCGGGGGCTCCCTCCCTGGTCGCATCCACCCCTCCTGCCTGGCCAGGAAAGAGGAGGGGAGGTCTTCACCTTCAGGGGATTCACCCTTAGGCTCATTCCATGAGAACCGGATTGATTTGGGTGGGTGGGGAAGGAGAACAAGCCACGTTCACACCCGCACCCGCTCCTCTCGGGTGGCCCCCTTCCAAAGTTTCTCTAAGAGAGCCCATCACCGCCTCCAGGGCTCTCCGGGGAAACCTCTCCCTGGCGCCCACACGCTCCCCCTTTTTTTGGTTAAAAAAATGCCTGGTGGAGTAGTGGCCGCTTCTCCCTCCCGTCTCTTCCCTCCCCCCTCTCCAGCACCCGCCACCCCCCTTCGCCTCCCCCACCCCCACCCCACCCACCCAAAGCGATTCCGCGCCTCCTTCGATAAAGATGTGAGAGCGTTTGCAAGGAGTGTGAAGCGAAGGACCCGTGACAGTCTACCAAGTTGTGAGGGGGGGGACTGGGGGGGGGAGGAGAGAGAGAGAAGAAGAAGAAGAAAAGGCCCTTTTAATGAGAACCAAAGGCGACCAAAAAAAAACCCCACCAAAAAAAAGGCCATAGATGAAGTAGATGTACCGTAAAGGCGGCTTCAAGCAGTTCCCTTGAGATCAGCCACCTCCTAGACTGGAGGGAACTTGCGCAGAGGTAAGGCAGCGTGGTAGGGAGGACACCGGATTATTATTATTTCTTTTCTTTCTTTTCTTTTCTTTTCTTTCTTTTTTCTTTTCTTCCTCTTCTTTCTTTCCTTTCTTTCTTTCCTTTTTCTTGTTTTTTCCTTTCTTTCCTTTCGTTTCTTTCTTTCTTCCTCCCTCCCTTCCTTCTTTCCTTTCCTCCTTTCCTTCCTTCTTTCTTTCCTTTCTTTCCTTTCTTTCTTTCTTTCTTTCCTTCTTCCTTCCTTCTTTGCTTCCTTCCTTCCTCCATTCATTCCTTTCCTTTTTTCTTTCCTTATTTCCTTATTTCCTTTTTTCTTTCTTTCTTTCTTTCTTTCTTTCTTTCTTTCTTTCTTTCTTTCTTTCTTTCTTTCTTTCTGGACTGTGTTGCTTTATGATTGCTTCTCAGCCATCGACCCGTTTTCCAGAGATGCGGGTTTTTTGTTTGTTTATTTTTTTTGCAAAGGACATCAGGTGGTTCTTCTCAAGTTGAAGACAGACTCTCCCGTTCACAAAACAAATCAATTAACTTCGGCCTTCTCGTTTTTGCCGGCACCTTCCTTTCCCTTCTCTTTGGCGGCCTCTTTTCTCCTTTGCCCTCCCCACCGCCCAAATCCTTGATCCCTGTTTCAAAACTCCAGGACAGATGAAGTTGTCTGCAAAGCATGATTGCAATTTCTGGGCCTCCCAGGGCCGTTTCTTCCTTGCCTCCCCCTCCGCCCCCGCGTAGCCGTCTCCCTATCCGACCCCCCCCCAAAACCCAAACCAAACTCCTTCCAGTGTCCCAGCAAAGCAGGTAACAGAGAGCGAGGAATTCCAAAGGAAGGAGGAGGGGAAAGGGGGGGCAGGAGGAATAAAACAGATTATCTATCTATCTATCTATCTATCTATCTATCTATCTATCTATCTATCCATCCATCCATCCATCCATACATACATCCATACATCCATACACACACACACACACACACACACACACACACACACACACACACACACCCATCTATCTATCTATTTGAATTGGGTAGGGACCTTGCAGGTCATCATTCTCTTCATCGGTGGGTAATAAAAGTTTAAAGACTCTTGTTTTGTCAGCCGGGCGCTAAGCGGAAAATAAATCTTAGGGTCTGGGAGGAAGAAAGGAAAGCGGAATGGCGTTGGCGTGTGTGTAAATTGACTTTTAAACGCAATAAATCAATGTTCGTTTAAAGCAGCTGGAAACCCCACGGTGGAGCAGGTTAGGGGTGGTGGTGGAATAGGAAGGAGGAGGAGGGAGAGGAAGAGGAGGAAGAGAGGCGACATCAAAGGAGTCTCCAAAGACCATCTCTTGCCCCCCAATCCCTATCCCAGATACTCCCTAGTTTTCCACCCATGATACGCAACGTTTGAAAACGAGGCCTCGGCCAAGGTTCCTCCGTTAGCCTGGGCTTCCCTTTCCAGATTTCACTGAGATGCCCAGCCTGCAAACCGGTGACTTTTGAGCTGCTCTTTCTTCGGCGCAGGCAGCGGTTTAGCCAAGTCCCCGAATTGGACTTTTTTCATGGGCGCCTGCTGACCGGCCAGCCAAATTGGCCGCTTTGTAACAGCAGCTCCGACGTTGCAAAATCGCCGTTCGGCTGCGAATCGCTTCGGCCCAAAGCCCCGAGCCCAGCCAGCTCGTTTGGTCGATCAGTCCCGGGCCTCTCTCTGCGAGCCTGCCGGGCAATGGGGGGGGGGGGGTGTCCAATGGCCAGGCAGGTGGCAACCAGGAAGGCCGAGGTCGGCCCTATTTGCGAGAGAAGCGATATAATTTCTCTGGAGAAAATTGATTTGCTGTCTTCGTTTAATTGCTCGGAGCTCAAAGAAACATGACTTGCAAACAGCGTTAATATTGGATCTTTTCTCTTTGCTCCCTTTCTTTTTTTTTCTTTTTTCTTTTCTTCCTTCCTTCCTTTCTTCTTTCTCTTTCTTTTTCTTTTCCTTCCTTCCTTCCTTTCTTTCTATCTTTCTTTCTATCTTTCTTTCTTCTTTCTTTCTTCTTTCTTTCTTCTTTCTTTCTTTCCTTCCTTCCCTCCTTTCTTCTTTCTTTCTCTTTCTTTCTTTCTTTCTTTTCCTTCCTTCCTTCCTTCATTTCTTCTTTCTCTTTCTTTTTCTTTTCCTTCCTTCCTTCCTTTCTTTCTTTCTATCTTTCTTTCTATCTATCTTTCTTTCTTCTTTCTTTCCTTCCCTCCTTTCTTCTTTCTTTCTCTTTCTTTCTTTCTTTCTTTCTTTCTTTTCCTTCCTTCCTTTCTTTCCCTCTTCCTTCCTTCCTCCCTTATTCCAGCCCTTTCTGTACTTGTGTGTGTGTCTTGTTTTCTTTCTGTTTCCTCACACACCAAACCTTCCAGGTTCCAAACTTCTCTTGGCCTAATAAAAATCTTGTATTTGGGGAATGATAATGATAATACTGGCCCACAGGATTTACTAATGTTCATTCCTAGAGCAGGAACTGGGAGCCCTCCAGACGAGCGGAAGTTGAAACCTTCACGGCCCTTAAGGTGTGGAGGATGAGTCCTCGTCTTATGGCCCAATAAATTCGAACTTGCTACCTTGGCCAAAGTTGTACCCAATAGAACAACAAAAAGAAGTAAAGAATGGTTTTAGGGCTTGTTTGTTTTTTTGCTGCCTTTGGAAAGACAGTCAATTTAATAAGAAGGAATATTTCCCTGGGACTAAAAAACCTCCCAAATCCACCTGAGATTAATTTTCATCTGAAAAATAAGGAGGCGGAGAAAACTAGATGCATATTTTGAAGACTGTTTAAACTCCTGCATCCGAGCCACCGAATTATTTTAGCCACTCCCAGAAAGAAATATACCACGTTATCTAAGCAGAACGGATTTCTTGGTATTTCTCCTCTACGGGACCAAGGTGACTCTCTTCTCTTTTTAAACCTCGGTGAGAGAAGATAACGGGCAGGAAAAGGTAATTAAGAGCCAGCCAGGTGGAATTCTCCTCCCCAACCCCCCTCCACACGTCAATAAATGCTGAAAACCTGGCTGTTGCCATTTAAAGAAAGCAGATGTGAGTTAGAGAGGGATGTGGGGTGAGCTGCTTTCGTGAAAGCAGGACGCAAAGGCCGAGTCTGGTGCTATTTGGAGTTGGGGGCGGGTTCTGTCCAGGTGAAACTGGGGTAGGAGTTTCATCAGCCCCTTTTTCTCCCCCCCCCCCCCTCCTCCAGCCCCCCCCCCTTCTGGGTTGCATGAGAGGCATGGTACATTCCTCGCCTTTGATTCTCGTTTTGTTTGCTAGATGGCGCTGTGCCTTTCAGGACCTTAGTTCCCATTCACTCAAGGAGTCTTTGGCAATAACGACGCTCCCCCGAAAAGTTTCCAGGCGTTCATTCGGAGAAGAACATTTGCAATCTCAGTTCCCACAAATTTTTTTTTTATTTAAAAAAAAAATGAAGGCACGCTATTAAATAACAGAAAACAACGGACGAACTCTGGGTGTATGAACCATCCAGATTGAAATTAGAAGCATCCCCTGGCCGAAATTATGAGCTCTGGCATTTTTTTCCACTTGGGAAATAGTCAGGAATTGTTTCCCACCTTTATAGGCTTCTTTATTGCTTAAAAGATCCAACTTTAAAAAAATAATGAAAGAAAAATAAATTGTAAAATCGTGTGCTGCTTACAGGCTTGCATCATATATATTGATACATAGAGGTGTAGCTTCGATAGAAACAGATGGGGTTCATATTAACTTTAGTCTGTTGACTCTTTTGTGAATAGTCAAAAATAATTACAAGGATTTTAAAATGAAAATATCCCCAAGTCGAATATATATTTATATAAATGTATTCATTTCTTGGTTTATGCTGCCTTTGGAATAGAGAAAACGTGATCCGTGTCAACGCAAAATTTAGCCTTAGAGGGTGTTGTGTTCTAAATGAATTCATTTATTAAGGGTGGTGGTGGTGATTATGCAAAAAGCCTGTTTATATTGCTTATACAATTAACAATTCACATTATGGAAATATTAATAGAAAAAAACAGTAGAGTGCCAACAGGTATATATAATGCCCAGTAAATTATTTCTAAGCATTCATTTCTGCCACATTATTAAAATGTTGTTTTCCTTCGGATTTACAAACATAGAAAAAGTTTATTTACAGTTCTTAAAAATAACTGAAATACAGCCTTTCCACCCTACCCCTCTCACACACCCACATCCAAACAGAGTCCCCTTTTCAGAAATATATGCTTTAAAAAAAAGGATTAATATTACAAAGGTAAAAGACACACTCGTCTGGCACGCTTGGTAGCATTTGGAAAAATGGCACTGCAATTATTTCTTTTTCTTCCCTTTTTAAGGAGCACCTTTGTACAATCTCAGGTGTTTAAGATGTAATTTGGAGGGGGGGGAGATGATCGCGGACATTTTGATCATCTCCCCCCCCCCCAAAAGAGGAACACGTTGCTATAAGTGCAAACGTAATCTTTTTGTTAAGGTCAAGAATAGGCAACCTAAGCTCTGGATCAAGCTTAGGTTTCCCACCGTACTGGGTTAAAAATGAAAGGGAGAATGGAAGTTGAAATGTTTTTTTTAAAAAAATCTATAGTTTCCTGGCTCCCACTCCGGAAAATTCCTCTCCCTTCCAACAGTTCCACCTGTGTGTGTGCCCCCCCTCCCGCCTTTAGCTGCGCTAGTTGTGGCTGGAGCACCAAGCGACCTTCCTCTCTAATTCTCTCCCTCCCACCGCCTTAAGCAGTTCAAAGTGCGCAGGTAGTGACTTCAGTAGCCTGGGTAGCTGCTAGTTCAGGAGCAGATACTGAACGTGGCAACTCCCTTCCGCTTTCCGTTTGGGCAGGCGGAAAATATCCACGAAGAGATGGATTGTTCTCACGTGCCACTCTCAAACCCACTTAGATGTTCCCTACCTAAGCAATATAATATAATCGCTCCAGCAATATACTAAGTCTAAGCAATATAATATAATCGCTCGAGCTCTGCATATCAGGGACTCTCAAGGAGCTCCGTTTTAGCGACTCGGGTACCCAAATGATAGTGCAAAGTGGCACCAGTCAAAATTAGAATAATAAATCAGATGAAACCAGAATGTCATGCGATCTGCTTCCTGAGTTTTTCTTGTCCACAGTTCCGTCAAAACTGAGGGAGAAGGAAGGATGGAATTTTTTTTTCTTATTAAAAGAGGAATAAGTCTCGCCCGTAGTTATACGGTATAGCTAAGTAAATTGTGCGTATGTTATAAAATCTGTAAGTTTCGTGGCTTCTTTAAAGAATCCTATTCATTCCAAGATAAAGCGGGAGACAGACAGAGAGAGAGAAAGAGAGAGAAAGATGTTTTTAAAAAAGTTACAGAGTTTCTATTGTAAAATTGATGTGGGGAGGTATTGGTAGTTGCTGAATATTTTATAGAATTCATTGCTCCTTTAAAATGTTCGATAGAGATTCCGCTATCTTTGAAGGGAAATAATGCTTAACTGGCAACTTGATCCTAAAATGTTACATCTGGATTTGGGGTGGGTTTTTTTTGTTTTTTTTGCAAAAATGTCCAGTAGGCATTTTCAAATATTAATCGGTGCCTAATGATTTTCAGAAAACTCCCTGAAGTGTGAATATGTGTATATAGTCAAATATACTACACCACTTGGTTTCTTTAAATAGCTGGGGTATTTTTGACATTGACAAATTCCCCGAAGACTAAAAAAAAAAGAAAAGTAACTTCAAACGACTTTGAAGGTTTGCATGGAGTAAGAGAGGGAGCGAATGGTGATCCACACACGCACACACACGTCACAAATAAGAGGAAAATAAAATAATTGGTTATAGTAATTGAGGAGGGGGGAAAAGAAAGTACCATGATGTTAAACACTTGATCACAACAATTTTGTCCATCATACTCCACCATCTTCGTCTGACATATCCCCCACCTTTCCTCAAATGTTATTTTTAAGATTACTACCTTTGAGATTCACTAGTTAATTAGGAGATGCCGAGGCACATCCTAGAATAGTGGCAAAAAGTAAAACAACCATGCTATTTCATAGTGTAAAATGGAGAAATGGAATTATTGTTATTATTATTATTAAGTCATGAGTAAGTGTTGTGGGAAAATGTAAAAAGTCAGGACAGATCTAGGAATGAACAAAACATGTCATTTGAAAGCTAGACGTTCTTTAACACGCATTTTCCTAATTTTCAGAGTATAAGATTTATAATGCTGTCAATTCATTTTCTATTTAAAACAAGCAAGTAATTAAAGGCCGAATTGTGAGAAGAAAATCAGTTAGATTATTAGTGGAAAATAATTTTCCTCCATTGACTCTGTCTTTATAAGAACTTTTGGAAAATTGCAACAGGTTTAGATTGCCGGTCATGTCATGGAGCAGGAGTTTATTTTGCAAAGAGCAAGCTGTCCTCTTTCTTCTGTATCAACCTGGTTGTTGAATTTTTCTTTAAAAACCCCCCAACAACTGCTCTTTCAAAACATTTTATAAGGACAGGAGAAAATGTAAAACCTTCCATTGGGAAGCTGTCTCATACAACAGAGAAAATGTGTATTATGCCTTCTCCCACCAAATATGAAGGAAGGGGGAAATAAGTCAAGTCATTTAATTCATTAAAAGATGGACAGATGATGAGGGAAAAACAAGTTTGAATTTTTTTAATCATTGTGACCAGAAAGTTGCTGCTAAATAGAGAAAGAAAACTACCTGAATTTTTTTTCGGGGGGGGGGGATTAATATTATTTCCAAAATTACCATTATTCCCACCAAAATACAAACTACCCTCCATAGAATAGTCCTATGCCCTGATCAAAGTCCAATGACAGCAACAATAATGTGGATGTGATATAAAGAACTGGGTAGCCATTTTTTTTTTTACAAAGCCTATTCCCCCCAAAACAGCAAGGTAGCAGAATTTAGGGTTTTATATTTCTAAAAAGAAAAGTCCTGGTTTGCTTTGGAATTCTTTTCCTATTTCAGGAGTTCCTAAAACTTAGTATCTTTCTTGATCAGACGGTAACCAGGAAATCCGGAAACTAACAAACTCCCTTAAACTGTTCGCTGCTTCTCAAATTTGACTGGATCGGAGAGACAAGATGGCAAGAATCCATCATACACACACACACATACACAAATAAAAATAAAAACCCAAAAGGGTGAGCGAAAGGTTTTAATGAGCAAGGAGCGTCGTGTGTGGATTTAAATAGCGAGCCCGCAAATACTATGGTTGTGGGGGCTCCAGGTTGTTTTCTGGAGTGGCGAGGATGGGATCAAAGCAAAAAGACGAGGAGAGCTTCTTTTGCCCTTCCCTCTTTCCCCTAAGCCGAAAGGAATGAAAGGTTGGACAGAGGATCAGGGGCGGGGACTTTGCTGGATCTGAAGATCGCAGCGGGTGGGTGGGTGGGGTCTGGAAAAGAAAAGTTGCAGGGAGGTTAACTCAGGGGGGGTCTGTAGCAGAGGGTGGGTGACATTCGCGGAGACGAGGAAAAGGCCATAGAGATAAAGGGATGCCTGTCAAGTGAGTTGCTCTCAGGGTTTTTCCCCCCAGCTCTTCGTTTGGGTTGCAACGCCGGGGTGCCTTTCAGAGGCTGTAATTAACCAGCTGTCTGGGAGTTGGAGTGCTCGGAGTAGGTGGGCATCAAAGAAGAGAGAAACTACGCCATGACCCCCCTCAAGAGAAGCCTGGCTCCTCCAATAGAGCTTATGGCTGAGGACAGACTTGGGAAGGGCAAGGACTCAGGGCAACCCAAGAGGGAGGGAGGGAAGGAGGGAGAAGGGGGGGGGAGGATAGCCGTAGAGCCCAAGAGAAGGGCAGACAGTAAAGACTGAGCTTTGGGGAAAAGATGTCTTAGGTTCTTTTTTCCCCCCAGGGAAAGTAGTTGAGAAAGAGAGTGGACACGACAGATCAAATAGTGAAGGGTGAAACCGAGCAAAACAGGTCTGGGAAATATGATTTTTGACTAGTGTGAACAATATGAATAATTGAGCGTTTGTGGGTGAGGGGTGGAGGAGAGTTAACTTAACGTGTTACTCCTCTTCCACTGCAGAAGTATTTGGATGGTAAGAAAGGAAGCATGGCAACTGAGCCTCCTACATTTTCTTTCGGAACGGACTCTTTGAGGAAGGGCAGTTGGAGGGAAGGAAAGCGGCATGGGAGAACAGGAAGCAACAGACCAGGCGCTGTCCATGGTGCTAGGAGATAGCTGAAGAAATAAGTCTGTCCTCTCCTAGCAGCCCCATTGAATTTCCTCTACTCTTTTGGGGGTGGGGGTGGGGTGGGGTGGGGCGAGGAACATATCCGTGTATTTCTTCCCCATGCACACACCATCACCCCAACCATGATAAAAGCGGAAATCACTCAGAGGTTTCAGTAAATGTTTTAAAAAAAACAAACCCTAATTTAATTCTTTCCCTTTTTGTCTCCAAAACAGAATGGACATTACTTGGATATTTTTTGTAAAAACATTTCCAAATATCTATAGTCCCTCTAAAAAATTCAAATAATAGCATGTGTGTTTGGGTGTACATGTGTATATACATATATCAGCAAAAATATGTTTTACACAAATACACACGTTTGAGTGTGTGTAACATATATGTAACACACACACACATATACATACACTGCTCAAAAAAATAAAGGGGACACTTAAACAATACAATATAATTTCAAGTGAATCAAACTTCTGTGAAATCAAACTGTCCACTTAAGAAACAACACTGATTGACAACCAATTTCACATGCTGTTGTGCAAATGGAATAGCTGTGCAAATGAAATATTCAATGAGAATATTTCATTCATTCAGATCTAGGATATGCTATTTGAGTGTTCCCTTTATTTTTTTGAGCAGTATATATAATATATTATGTATGTATGTATACATGTAACATATTTTTGCAAATAATGGAAAAGGAGGGAGACTAGTATAGATCTATTTCAAGCTTATTCTATTTCAAGCTTATTAGCTAGCCATACCCTCACTGGGATTTGAACCTGGGGAGTCTGCCTGTAAGACAGTTGCTTTAACCTCTACACCACAGGTTCTTCTCCTCTCAGCTTGTACACACACACACACACACACACACACACACAATTATACAAAGCTAACATTGAAGAAATGGTATATTATTAGGAACTTGAGATTTAAGTAAAAAGAAATTGGAGACAAAAATAAAAATCTGGGATAAGTTAAGATGCAATGATGCCAAATGTTATAACTAATAAATGTTTAAAGAGGGAGAGAGAGATAGCATGCAACTGTTGATCCCTGGGGGGAAATATGAACTATGGATGGAACTCTCTCTATTATTAACTATCCACTTTTAAACCCTCAAAGTTCCTCTCTTTAGTTTAATTAAATAAAATAAAGTGCATACATTTTTTGTCCAGATAATGAACTTGAAGGAATGTACAAGTAAAGTGAACTCGGCTCATTTTGCTGATTTTGTAGACTCGTCCGTGGAAATGTGGGCAGCAGGGTGGAAGTAGACTTATTGCCTTTTTAAGGGTGCTTTTCTTCTTCGTCTTGCCTAAAACTTTGGTATATCCCAGATCACCATAACTACTTGCCAGGCCTGACCCCCTTTGGCTTTTGAGCCCAAAATCAACCAGGTGCTACTACTTTCTGAGACTTATTAAATGCAAAGACACTTAATTACAAAACTGCTCCCTCCCCCCTCAAGGAACAAACGGATTATCCGAAAGTGGGTTTGTGCAAAGGGAAACTTCTAGAAGTGGGGGCATGCATTTATCATTTTGATGTTCTCTACATTGCAGCGGAACTGGAGCAAAAAAGCAAAAAGCGATCTCTCCAAAATTTGCTGGAGAGTTGCAAATAAAAGTTCTTCAACAATTGGAAGATCTCGGGCAAGCGAGGCTGCTCCAATTGAGGAACTACAGGTTGGGTCTAGAAAGTCGGCGTCTCCTCCAGCCCTCACCGGGTGGAAAGCTTCGGAGAGGGGCAAGAGGCACAGCCTGCCTTCTCTTCTTAACTTTGCAAAGAATTTGGAGGAACCAGCTCAGTTTTCCCTGAGATTTGTAAGGCTGAGATTCAAGGCCCAGCCAAGGAAGCTCTTAACCTTCTGGGCTCGGCGTTTTTGAGCTCTGGGTGGTGGTGGCTTCCCATGGCTAGCATCCTCTGGCAAGCCCTGTGCTGCTTCTCCAGCCCAGGAGATGCTTCGGCCTTTTCCTCTAGGATCCCTCCGCAGAAAAGAAGGGCAACGGGGCGCAGAAGATTTCAGCCCATCCCTGATGACAACTAGAGTCCAAGCAGCATCGACCCCAGAGAAGGGCTAACCGCAAACGACTCTCTCAAAAACACCCTTGAGAAGCCTGCATTAAGTCACGGTCACCGGCCGGGAGGGGGATTCATTAGTGGCTTGAATGAGGGAGGGATGCCCGGGCATTGGATGGGATGGACGGCCACATCCTGCGACAGGAAGGGAAGCAAGTAGTACCTTGTATTTTGAAATTAAAAACAGCAAAAAACTGTAGACATATTTTTTAAAAAATTAAGGGAACACCCAAATAACACCTCCTATATCTGAATGAATGAAATATTCTCATTGAATACTTTGTTCTGTACAAAGTTGAATGTGCACAACAGCATGCGGAATCGGTTGTCAATCCGTGTTGCTTCCTAAGTGGACAGTTTGATTTCACAGAAGTTTGATAGACTTGTAGTTATATTGTGTTGTTTAAGTGTTCCCTTTATTATTATTTTTGAGCAGTGTACAAGGGCGAATTGATTTCTTAAACCAAGAGCCGAACTGACTTCGTAAAACCAAAATCTCCGAATTAGGAAATACCGAATTACAGGCGCTCGGATTTGTGCGCGCGTCTAGAAGAAGAGACTCGGCAGGGAAAAGCGACTGAAGGCTTTTAGTCTCAGCGAGGTTTTGCTTCTTCGATCTCCCTGGAAGCAAGTGGCTTTGAGTTTACTGGGACTTTACTCCGAACTAAATCCACCTGCCCTGGAGCCAAGCCCTACTGATCTCAACAGGGGCTCCTATAGGGTGGCGCTTTTTTTATAATAGTGGCGTCGGGGAAAGCCGTTGAAATACACAGCGGAGCTTATTTGGGAAATGTCCTTGGAAAGAACGCTTGAGGGTCTGCTCTCCCCTTTCTCGTCCAACTACTTTACTAATCTCTACTTTCCTTCAAACAACAACAACAACAGAATTCAGTTACAAAGAAATTGCACCCATTCAAGGGCGTCGCATCTTTAATTTTCTGAGGAGTAAAATCTCCGCAAGAAACTTTATATGTCTTAGCTTCCCTCCCTCCACGCTTTTTCTTAGCATACGTGATAAAACATTGATTGTTGTCGTTTGGTGACCCATGAAATTTGGGGGTTAGTTTTCTCTTCAGACCGGAGCATATAATTATGCAAATAAAGAGCTGTCACCGATCTGGTGAAATGCTCACAAATACGTGCAATCTGAAACTGGAAAGAAAAAGTGGGGAATGCGAGGGATTACGAGGAATGACAGCGTTTGGAAACCTCCCTCCTTCCCTCCCTCCCTTTGGACAAATAAATCAACAATTAACGTGTGATCTGTCTGTAAGGGACAGAGAGAAAGAGAGAGAGAGAGAGAGAGAGAGAGAGAGAGAGAGAGAGAGAGAGAGAGAGAGAGAGAGAGATTACATACAGGTGAAACACAGAAAAATTAGAATATCGTGCAAAAGTTCATTTATTTCAGTAATGCAACTTAAAAGGTGAAACGTAATATATGAGAGAGACTCATTACATGCAAAGCAAAATAGTTCAAGTCGTGATTTG
This sequence comes from Erythrolamprus reginae, assembly GCF_031021105.1. Taxonomy (NCBI): domain Eukaryota; kingdom Metazoa; phylum Chordata; class Lepidosauria; order Squamata; family Dipsadidae; genus Erythrolamprus; species Erythrolamprus reginae. Next base: position 305,174,481 of record NC_091951.1, on the reverse strand, counting down.
TCATAATTGTGATGATGATGAGGGGATACAGCTCATGAAAACCCCAAATCCACCACCTCAGAAAATTAGAATATTACATGCAATCAATAAAATAAGGATTGAACATAGAACAATATGGAACCTCTGAAAAGTATAAGCATGCATATGTACTCAGTACTTGGTTTGGGCCCCTTTTGCAGCAATTACTGCCTCAATGCGGCGTGGCATGGAAGCTATCAGCCTATGACACTGCTGAGGTGTTATGGAAGACCAGGATGCTTCAATAGCGGCCTTCAGCTGTTCTGCATTGTTCGGTCTCATGTCTCTCACCTTTCTCTTGGCAATGTCCCATAGATTCTCTATGGGGTTCAAGTCAGGTGAGTTTGCTGGCCAATCGAGCACAGTAATTCCACGGTCATTGAGCCAGGTTTTGGTGCTTTTGGCAGTGTGGGCAGGTGCCAAATCCTGCTGGAAAATGAAGTCGGCATCCCCATAAAGCTCGTCTGCGGAAGGAAGCATGAAGTGCTCCAAAATCTCCTGATAGGTGGCTGCATTGACCCTGGACTTAATGAAGCACAGTGGACCAACACCAGCAGATGACATGGCTCCCCAAATCAACACAGACTGTGGAAATTTCACACTGGACTTCAAGCATCTTGCAGTGTGTGCCTCTCCATTCTTCCTCCATACTCTGGGTCCTTGGTTTCCAAATGAGATGCAAAAGTTGCTCTCATCAGAAAAGAGGACTTTGGACCACTGAGCAACAGATCAACTCTGTTTTTCTTTAGCCCAGGTAAGACGCTTCTGACGTTGTTGGTTGTTCAGGAGCGGCTTGACAAGACGAATATGACATTTGAAGCCCATGTCCAGGATCCGTCTGTGTCTGGTGGCTCTTGATGCATTGACTCCAGCCTCAGTCCACTCCTTGTGAAAGTCCCCAACACTTTTGAATGGTCTTTTCCTGACAATCTTCTCCAGGCTGCAGTCATCCCTACTGCTTGTGCACCTTTTTCGTCCACACCTTTCCCTTCCACATAACTTTCTATTAATGTGCTTTGATACAGCACTTTGGGAACATCCAACTTCGTTTGCAATTACCCTTTGAGGCTTTCCCTCCTTATGGAGGGTGTCAATGATGGTTTTCTGCACAACTGTCAGGTCAGCAATCTTTCCCATGATTGTGATTCCTACTGAACCAGACTGAGGGACCATTTAAAGGCTCAGGAAACCTTTGCAGGTGTTATGGCTTAATTAGCTGATTAGAGTGTGATACTTTGAGCTTGGAATATTGAACCATTCACAATATTCTAATTTTCTGAGACTATAGATTTGGGGTTTTTTATGAGTGGTACCCTATAATCATCACAATTATGACAAATCACGGCTTGCACTATCTTGCTTTGCATGTAATGAGTCTCTCTCATATATTAGTTTCACCTTTTCAGTTGCATTACTGAAATAAATGAACTTTTGCACAATATTCTAATTTTTCGAGTTTCACTTGTATTGACAGTTTCCTTCATTGCAATAGCAGATATAACCCTCACTCTAGGTACATGGGTAACCCTGGTTGCTTTATGACAGCTTTCAATTATATGACAGCCTGACTGCTAAAAAGAGAACAGCGGGGTAATACTGTTCTTCCAATAAAATATTAAAATAATTAAATATCCTAAAGTAGTTGATTAGGAATCAACTCCAACATATTTATGAGATGATGGGAGAGAACAATATAAACATAAAAAGAAAATTAAATTTTGCCTAACCAATTTTTTTCTTTATCAGAACAAATTGAGACTAGGTGGCTTCTCCCATAATATCTCCAGTTTGCCTGAAAATTGGGAATAGTTAAGAAATAACTGAGTTAATTAATAGCAGGGCCATTTTACCCTTCTCTGGGTCTCATGCACAAGCTGCTAACACAAATAAGAGAGTAAGGGAGAACAGACAATAGTGGGTTAAGTTTTAGGTTTACCCAGAATAATTACCTGATAAAAGAAGGTTTATGTCTGTTATAAAATGTAAATTAGAGCCCATTTGGTTGACTCCATTCTCTCAAATGTTTGTTGGATAAAGTTTAGGATAACTGAAAAATTTGCTTCTTGTTCTACCTATTCAATGTCCTTACCATAAATCATTTTGGACAATAAAGAACCCAATTTAATAATAATAATAATAATAATAATAATAATAATTATTATTATTATTATTATTATTATTATTATTATTATTATTTATTAGATTTGTATGCCGCCCCTCTCCGCAGACTATATATATAAACAAGGCTGAAATATATCTATTCTAGTTTCCCTTAATTTTCAAATTCAGCAAAAACATTGACACACACACACACAAATACACACACACACAAATACACACAAATGGAAGATCTACTTAAAAGTAACTCCCCTCTTGCCCCACAGAAATTTATATTGGGTACATGCTTTTTGTTCTTAATTACTGATTTCTACACACAACTAAAAGAGTATCAGAGTGGCAAAACCTGCTTACTCAAAGTCCTACACACGCGCGCACACACACACACACACACAAACACACACACACAGAGAGAGAGAGAGAGAGAGAGAGAGAGAGAGAGAGAGAGAGAGAGAGAGAGAGAGAGAATTTTCTCCCCTTCTGTAGGAGTTTTCAGCAGCCTTGGGATTCTTGCACTCTTTCAGCTGAAGGTGCCAGATTTTTTAGCTACTTCTGAAGACATCATGATCCAGGCAGGCCAGCAATGTGAAACTAAAACTATTGATCCAAGTGAGATAATTAATTCAACATTCCCTCTCCAAGTGTGCTTTAAAGTTCTTTCTCTTCCATGCCCCTGCCCTCCCCCCACCCTGACCTTTTGTACATCTTGCAATCAAAAAAGATAAGAACTCTTGGATGGGAGCCTTATAGTCCTAACTTTACAACTAAAGGAAGGAGGGAGTGTCAGGAATCAACTTCCAGAATTTGTGCAAACTGCTAGGATCTAAAATTGCATTTCTCCCAACCTCCTGCACTGAAGGTGGGCTGGAAGGGATGGGGCTGCCGGGGTACTTCCAGGCAAGGCAGAAGATACCCAAGGATGTTGCCAAATAACTCTGCTTTCAGAAACAGAATCCTAATTAGGTTGAATTCATGAGAGCAATAAAGCAATCTCTCTCTCTCTCTCTCTCAGGCTTGGCTAGAGAGTAGGTGGCCTGTTCTTTGAATCTTTTTCCAGGGGTGAATCAATAGATTTATAGGCTTTGGACCAATTTAAAGAGTCATGAGCAGGTTCAAATTCACTGTGGCAGCTCAAGGAAGGAATGTGAGAGGCAACCAGGAAGCAGCCTCCCACGTTCCTGACCTCATGAAAGAATCTTCCTTTTCCCTGCTTGAAAATGCTGGAAACTCTGCTTGATCAGGTAGAAGCAGGAGGGAGGGGCCCCTAATCAAACCACTTTCCTTTTATTGCTACCCTCCAGTTCCAACGTTGTTTGAAGATATTTTGCAAATTGAAAGCAGGGTTCCTTCAACCTTTCCCTTCCTTTGCAATGTAATTGGATGAAAGTAAGAATACTGCTAGGAATTTGATACATGGACGTTAAAGGAGGTAGAGACTGCTGCCGGACTGCAAGTTTATTTATACATTTGGGAGTACATTACATGAAAACTATAACAGAATTGTTTCTGTAAGCATGTATAGAATTGCATGATTCATCCTAATCACCAGGGGGGAAAGCATCATATTGGCAGTGAGTCATTCACACTTGTTGCACTTTCCACCTGTAATTCTTCCTCAATTATCTGCTCTTCCAAAGCCAGCCCAGCACCATGATGAAAGCACCTATTCTTTCCGTTCTTGTTTGACAATCAAAATTTACTGGGCAAATTCACCATTTAGAGGACTACCTTGGGAATTTTGTTTTCATTTCTGCCACACAGCCACCAAGAGTGTGATTTTGGATGAGCAGAGGCAAAGCTGGTGTTGGGTCTGGGCATCAACATCATAGTTCTGATATAATAGCCCTTTGGTTAAAAACTGTTGTCCTGGAAGCCACATTTTTTAAAAAAACATTGCCCACCTTTCAATCAACTCTGATTCCACAGAACTTTTTCATTTCTACCACTACAGAATAAAGCTGTTTTATCTATTTTCTGGGGGCAAAGCCAGATGTCCAGATTAAAGTGCAATCTGCCAGTCCTTGAACCAACTATGCTATCTATATTCTGCTGTCCCAAGTGAAATCCCTTGTCATAAGAAACGGAAAGCCTGCAAATATCATGGTGTTATTATTTCTGATTACTAACTAGACCTAAAACTGGGGAACTCTGTCTCTCCCTGTTAAAATCAACCTGCTGCGAAGTGCAGTGCTAGTACTGTGCTTTAAACATAGGTCTAGTGTTCTTTCGAAAGGCTGCTATTCCTGCTTATAAAAGGAATTAACTTGGAAGACCTGATAAGCTTCTCATAAAAGCAATGGCCAGGCATTATGCCGGGTGATGACTCTGTGGAGCACTTGTTGGAGAGCTAAATTGTGTCCATGACACAAATTGTGTGGAGAGGAGCTAGAAAAACAGAGCTCTGAAACTGGAACAGCAACAGGCAGTGTTAAGCTGCTTCAGCTGCAGGCTGGGAATTAGACTGAAGCCATATTATGAGGCATGTGATATAAAAACAGTTATAAAGGCATGTGTGTGCCATGCTTAGGGGGACATGAAAATGAGCTCTGGGATTCCTGTTAAATTCATCAAGCTTTGAGATATAAGCATCAAGACAAAGCAATTGCTTTCTTTTTCTTTATAAGTCTTGTGCCTTCTAGTTAAATCCATTAATTCAGTATAATATTACTATTTAATTTGTTAATGTAAGTCTATTCCCCCAACTCCTTTTTAAAAGAATAAGCCATGGCCTGTTTTGGTTTTTTTAGCAAGAATTTAGTTATTTAAAAATGTCCATCCATCCATCCCTTTGTTGCCCATCTTAAATCAATGGATCTGGCTAACACAGAATTTAAAAACTTGGCAGTACTTTACAAAATAATAATATACATGTGATTGGCCAGCAAGATTTCTGATCCAGATTTCCTTCGGGTGGAGGAGAGGTTTTTTTATTATTGCTTGCTCATATGACCTTATGGCAATATAAATTATAGTACTACTATGCCAATACAAAGATGATTGGATTATTTTCTACAATTGCTCCTGGTCAAATGTCTCAAGTGATTCTTAGAAAAAAGTGCCTATTTCCTATATTCTGCCTCCTAATTTGTCCCAGATAGTAAACAAACAATCTTGATTATTGCATTTCTCCAGATTATTAAATAAGGTTCAACACAAGTAAAAACACACCCAGAATATTAGAAGAGAAACCATCTTTATTTTTATTATTGTTCCTAGGTTTAGTGTAAATAGAAAGAGACAATCTTTAATATTTCCCTGTGCTTATGGTTTGGTCCACAACAAGCAAGAGTGCTAACTGGGAAACAATATTTTGCCCCGTTATTTAGGGCTTGTGGATCTGCACTGTGGAGTAGAAACTGATGATTGATATTTTTAAAAAATAAAAACAGGCAGGGTGAGCTTGCTTGATCAGATTTGGCACTTGGATAGCCTCAAAAGACTTCCTGACTGAGAGATTACAGGTTATGGTGGTTTATTTTCCTCTGACTATGGACAACCCCCACCCACCCAACAGTGCAATTGGTAAGGAATACAAGACATCAAACAAATCAGCACATAGGAAACATCCAGGATTTAACCAGGATTTACATAAATAGGGAGACAACAAGGGGGGAAAATTCTAGTCACCATTGATGCAACAAAGAAAAATAAAAACTGAAATGACCAGGCAAAGAAGAAAGGATAAACTAAATTAAATAATTAAATAAACAAACAAACTATAAGCAACCCACTGGATTGGATGTTGGTACAATTGAGGAACAACCAACCAGCTGCTAAAAAAAAGGCAACAACCCTGTTGCACATTTTTATGGCTTCTAGGACTCAAAGCATATCCATTGATATGTGAGGGAATCTTTAAAAAAATGCAGTTGAGGAAGCAACAGTATGTAGGCCGATGCACAAAGGCATCTACACCTACAGAGAACCTAGCTAATAGAAGTGGATAGCCTTGGGAGCCACTTGGTCCTGGCCTTTACCTGGAGCATCACTTTGGTGGATTTCCAGCAAAGGGAACAATCCAGTGATCTAGTTTTTGCCCTGAGTGAGAGGCATACACCAGAGAATACATTTTCAGATAAGACAGCCAGCCATTTAATTATAACCTACATAAGGGCAAAACATAAAGCCCTTCAGATTCTTCCTGGAATCTTCTGAAATCATAAAGCTTCACTATAAATGCGTGTTTGTAGGGAGGAGAGTGGCTCCAATTTCAAAACTGTCAAAGAAATACAATGAAAGGCAGACGATCAATATTCTGTTTTAGTGTCATCAGAAGTGAAGCCATACGAGAGAATAAAATGACTGCACTGTGTGCTGTTCAACTGCTATATGCTTGGCACCCATCCTGCAGCCCATGACAATTAGTGCTTCCAAAGAGGCTAAAGTCACAGTTCTTACACCCGGCTCATTCAAGACACCCAGAGCAATTTGGTTGCTTGACACTGTCCACTTTCTGACAGTTTTGGATCAACTGCTAAGGGCGCTGAATTCTTGCATCAGGTGGCAGCTGCTAGCTGAAAATTCTGGGAGAAGCAAAAATGGCTGACTTCTCAATTTTGATATAGGCCACACCTATGGAGCAGGCAGTTTTATAGGCCAAGGAGGGGCAGAACTCATTTCATATAAATCTTCAGAACTTTGTCAATATCTGTTGACAAAATGTGGATTCATGCCTGCCTGGCTTTTTTTTTAAGCCCAAATCATTAAAAGTGATTAGGACTGTTTTGATAATAATACACTAGTTATAGTAGCATCAGTAAAACTAGTCCAAACAATAGTAATTGGGGCTGGAGCTACCATCACTAAGCAATGTGGTCATAAAACATGGTATCATGCGACTGTGTGGCTGAGTGATGGCAGGTCTGGCAGTTTCCCATTATTAAGTGAGGACCGTGCAGGCTGTTAAGTGAAGACCTCATGCGATTGTGATTTCCTGCCAGTTTTCCCAATGACTTTGCTTGTGGGAAGCAGGCAGGGAAGGTCCTGTGACTATGGGAATGCTGCTCCAGCCATAAGTATGAGGACTGGTTACAAGTATCACTTACTCGATGCTGTGATAAGTTTAAACGGTCATTGAACAAGTAGCCATTAAATGAGGACCAACACTTTTTTTGTCCATCAATATTTCACAGTGATAGCCAAAAGACTAAGAAAAAATGAATCTCCACACCAGGAGTTCAACTATATGAGGTGACACTGATGGCTGATATTCCTTCAGCAACAGGAGAAGACTGACGCTTTCTAAATGTTGACCCTGTTTTGCCAAACTGAAAATGTTGCTGCTTCTCCCTTTGCCTTGCACTTGGAAAAGGCTTAGATTTTTGGAAATTCTGGTATCACCCAGCGTTTTACAAAAGTTATTAGCTATTCAATCTGTCACAAAATAGATCATCTATTTGAATAAAAAATAAAGATGCCCACCAAGCATCCGAAGAAACGCTTTAAAATCCTACTGCTGCGATTTCTACTTTTTGAAAAGCACCCAGCAAATTTTCCCTGGAAAAAAGCAACAACCCTAAAGTGTTCTAAAACAATAAAACGTTTGGAAAGTGCATTCCTCAAGCACTAAAACTTGGGGCGCGTTTGAGTTCGGTCCCACAATTGAGATTTACAGGAGTAAATCTAGTCGGAATCGTTCAACTCTTCCCAATATAAAAAAAAAATAGGCATCGATTAAACGCATCGTCAAGTTCCACCGCGGAGGCTTTTCTTCAGCATTTGAACGAAAACGAGCTCCCCTAATAAAAGGAAACCAAAATATGTCGTGGCTACGTGAGGAGTCTAAGCATTTTATAACTCCAATCACAGAAAATAAAGCATCACTAGCACAGAGACACTGCGGTTTATCTCCTCAGGTTGGAGTTGGAAAAAAACCCTTAAAATAATAACAAAACCTCCAAATAACGTTGCGGGGAATTAAAACGTCTAGTATATACAGGCCTATATTCTGAAACAACAGAAATAAATTCTTTTGTTTTAAATCGTGTATCTAAAACGAGGACCGACGACTGAGGGGAAAGAGGGGGCGGGCGGGAAAACCAGCGCGTCGGGTTTTAGGACCCGGGAAGAGCCGCGGCTGCGGCGACAGCAGCCCGCCATCAAACTCAGGGGCAGGGCTGCGTCCGGGGCAATTAGAGCTGCGCCAGACTGCGCCGTGCAGCGCTGCTGTCAGCCTTAATCTGAGCACTGACGGGCAGCCCGAAATCCAAGCCGCAGCCCACAGGAAGCATAAGCAGTGAACCCATATTGCTTTGACAGTTGCACTCATCTAGAAATAATGCAAAACACTACTTAGATGTATAGACGGCGACCCTGTGCTCTAGGAAGAAAACAATCTAATGAGGGGCTGGGAACGCGGCGCGCCGCCCGGCACCGAGACAAGCGGGAGCCGCTTCCGCCCGCTTCTTTACAGCTCCTCGTAGCGGATCCGCTGCGACCGTCGCGTGGGGGCCGCTTTGCCCGCGCTGGTTTTCGCCTCCATCGCCTCGTGGAAGAACCGAAAGATCGACGGGTAGCTCTTCCAGGAGGTCAGCTCGTGCCGCTCCGTCCCTGCAAGACAGAAAAAAGAGCGCCGCGTCACTACCTGAGGAGAAAACCCGGGAGACCGGCGAGGGTGGTGGCGGGGGAAGGGAAGGCATCCTTCTCTCCTCCAGCGGCAAAGCTAGGAAGGGTCAAGCTGGGAAGCGGGAGTTACACGCGGCCGCCAAACCGCAGAGCGCGCATCCGCCCGCGTACACACGTGCAGAAGACACGCGCTCTTTGGGAGCCACATGCCTTCGCCGCAGAGGGGAAAGCAGACGTCATAGTCTTTAAGGCAGTGTTTCCCAACCTTGGCAACTTGAAGATATTTGGACTTCAACTCCCAGAATTCCCCAGCCAGCGAATGGGAAACACTGCTTTAAGGAATTATGAGGGGGAATTACTGTATAAGCAGAGAGGGCAGGAAGAAGGATGTTCAAAATCATGTAACCCTGGGAAAAATTTGTGAATTTAGTATTTAGCATTTAGACTTATATACTGCTTCCTAGTATATAAGCCCTCTCTAAGCAGTTTACAGAATCAGCTATAGGGTCCTCATTTTACCCACCTCCATCTGTTGTTTCAGATGGAAGGCTGAGTCAACCTTGAGCAGAATAGAATAGAATTCTTTATTGGCCAAGTGTGAGTGGACACACAAGGAATTTGTCTTGGTGCATATGCTCTCAGTGTACATAACAGAAAAAGTGGTGAGATTTGAACTGCTGAACTAAAGCTAGCTGAAGTAGCCTGCAGTGCTGCACTCTAACCATTGCACCACCAATCCCTCCACCCACCCACCCTAATTCATGACTTCATCTCAAGCCAGTTTCCAAAGCTATATCATCTCACTCCTAGGTTGTGCCAAGGTAGATATGAGACAAAAAAAGACAAAACCACAGTAATTGTCCTCTTTAGAGACGATGCATAAAGTGGCTGGCTCTTTGTGACTCTACACCAGTGTTTCCTAACCTTGGCAACTTGAAGATATTTGGACTTCAACTCCCAGAATTCCCCAGCCAGCAGGAGTTGAAGTCCAAATACCTTCAAGTTGCCAAGGTTGGGAAACACTCCTCTACACAACATCCAAGTCCTTCCCAGTGGCGTTGTTATTTTTCTATGTCTTGAATAGAAAAGGGGCTTTCTAATGTGCCTCTTGCTTGCCTTGTAAGTATAATACTCCTGCACTGCTGCCCTCTCCTTGATAAAAACTAACATAGTAGGGCAAGGAGCCTACTTTGAAATGGCTTTGGGAGTGAAATAGGGAGATTTGGTAGATCAGCATCTAATCGTAATCCCTCCGAGCGCAAAACACTCCAGTCACTAGGTGCCCTGCAAGAGTTGAGAGTCCTTCCTGGATAACGCAATTATGCAGAGATGCTGCTGGGAAGTCTCAGGATCCCAGGCTTCTGTATGATACTTTAACATTGTTAATGATAATTCTCCACTCTGTAATAGTAGGTCATTGCTATGGTTACTCTACAATGGTGCAACACTTTGCTTTCCCTTCAGCTATTCGCTGAGACCTGGTAACCACATTTGTTGCCTAGCAACAGTTTTGTGAGAGTATCACAATCTGGGAGTTACAACAATAAAGGACATGATCACCCTGGCCTACCCTGAAGGAGAGCTAGCGGCGGGTGGGGTGGGGGGAGAGAAGCTCGGAGCTTCTGGAATAGATGTGATACATAAAAATAGATCTTGAGTCCCTACCTGGATCACACCACTGGTGTGATACTTGCATATAATTATAAAGGCAAACCCTCTCCAGAGGCATCACTACAAAGAGCCTTCAATAATGCAGGTACTCCCGACCAACCCCAGCAGAAGTCTGCTTTTCTGCTACATCCTTTTAACACTTAAGGCAGGTCACTTCAAACGAGGATAATTCCACCGCAGATATCTTTTATAAAAGGCACAATTTTTTTTTTTTAAAAAGACAAAGAATTAGTGTCACGTAGCAACCCTGGAAATCTTATTTAAGAACCCGACAATTATTTGTCACCCAAATAAAATACAGATAAAGCTTGGGTAAAGATAACGTCACTTGTCCATCGGCCACAATTATATCTTGTGATTTTAGTAAACAGACACTGTCAGTATTGAGATAAGTAACCATTTTGACTCCTTTTAAGCAGGTTGTCCTATTAGCATCTCCCCCCCCCCCCACTTCTAATTATTTAAACAGAACACAGAGCCAATCAATGCTTCCAATCAGAGATCTCTTCCATTATATATGTTAACATTGAAGAGAGTTCTTGGTTATGGAAAACATTTTCAACATTTTCTATCCTTTGGTAATAAATACCCTCCCTGTTGCTATAGCTCTCTTAATTTTTCTCTTATCTCTCTGTACATTCATTTGTAAATGCAAGTTTATATTTACATGAAATTACTTGCAGGTGTATTTGGATATTATATTTGTTGCATCCATCTTCCTTTGGAAATAACGGTTTTTTTCAAAGGCATGTGTGACAGGAAAATAATGGGAAAAATCTTTGTACTATTAGTGGGCCCATTTCTTTCACTTTTAATATATAAGCTACGCCTTTTCTCAGAAAATATCTTACATTACTTATGCTTGCTAGTGTGACTGAAACTATGATCACCCTATTAAGGTTTTTACTAGGAACTTCTTATGCTATCTCTTCAAAACCAATTCAGGCTTTTGAATCTAGAGGGAACTGATGATTCAATAGGCTAAAGCAATTTTAACTCTCTCCTCATTGTCTCTTATCTTGTAAAAATCTTACTGATGGATGAACAATTTCCCTTGTGTAAAAATCACTACAGTGGTTTTTTTTAGTTTCTATAATTATAATGCTCTGTTGCTTGACTAGGATTGCTGTAAAATTTTAGTCCTCTCATCTTGTCAAGTTAAGTGCTGGTCCTTTAAATTATTTTGGTACAGTATTTTGCTCAAAGATGTTCACATAAAACTCTCAGGAAGTAAAGGATATTCATAATTTAGTCATATATTCATAAGACTAAATTGCAAGCCTCATGGTATCTGTCTGTTTATTAATTCAATTACTGGCTTTATAAGACTGACTCATACATTATTATTCTTGGAAATAGTATTTGGAATAATAATTTATTGTATTCAGCATTAAAATTAATCCAACATAATAACCCAAACAGCATCTATACACAGCCAAAGCTAGGAATAACCATCATTCTCTTCTTCATACAGTGGGCTCAAATGTCATTCTGCTCAAAGCATTGGAAAAAAGCCAAATCTTCGTAACTCTGGAACTCAATAGCTATATAATATACCATTATTCTGATTTTTTTTTTTAAAAAAATGTGATAAAAATTCAGATGAACTAAGTTACAGGCAAATGATTAGCTCTAAACAGCAGTAGGATTCCATAATTTTATTACAATGAAATTAGACAATTGTTATAATAAGTATTAAAAGATGGAACAATATGCTAGCACATTAAATTAATATTTGTCCAGAAAACATAATTCCATAAAGTGACTTTGTGATTTTTATGCAAGAACCCTGCTTTGCTACAGTTGTTTGATGATTCCAGACTTTGTACGGAGAATGCAAAAGAACTTTCTCAGAGGAAAGAAGGTGGAAGTGGATCATATAGTATAATATCCTACTGTCTTTTCTTTCTCTTTTTGTCACCTAAAAAAAGATTCACATAGTAGGAATTCCTTCCTTTTTAAGTTTCATCGTCCAACTCATTAGACACAAATTGTACAGTTTCCACGATACATTTAGAAGTCCTTCATTACTAAAGCCTTATTTATCATTGTGATATTTTAACTATTTTGACAAAAATTATTGCGTCCGAAATGGCTTAAATTGTATTCTTCAGAAAAAGCAGACATTAATGTGAGTTTTAACTAACAACAGTTGTTTAGAGAAAAAGGCAATATCAAAATGGATACAAATATTTCCGTGCACCCTGAGCAGTGCATGGGATAGTGATGTAAACAAATACAAACATATATTTGTATTTGAGGGGTATTTTAAATGACTATACAGGAGAATGCCAAAGCAACCTGCAAGTTTATCGACACAGGCCATAAATGCAAAAAGCTGGTACTGATTTATAAAGCAGTATTACAAACAAAGCATAATGGTAAAAATAGTTAAAGAAGAAAATTAAATGAAAATGTCTTATTAAGCAAAGAGGTGATATGCGAGAAAGGATATGACTAGCTTCTTCTGTGGAAAATCCCATGCTTTGCATGTGCAGCACTGAATTTTATTCTACATTGATTCAAAATGGATTTCACTTAAATTAAACAAATTATTTTTTTTATCAAAAAGGAATAAATGACAAGTGGATCTACTATGGTTTAACATAAAAGAAAAGTGATACTAATGAATAGAGTTTGTCCTATGTAGCTGTAGAAACAAAGTCTTGTATGAAACTGTCAAGTAGTTATTGAATCAAGGTAAAATTGTGTATGGTTCTTATATTTAATGTTATATAAAATATTGTTCTTTAATAAACTTAAAAGATAATTTTTTCTACAAAAACTTCCTTTCTCTCTCCAATATTATTCTCAGTATTTCTTTTAGTGCTATGTTAAAATATGTTAGTACGAGCAGTAGGAATAAGACCTCTATAATTTACCCTTGCAAGGACTCTGCAGAAAAGATTCTTTCTAAAGAATTTTATCTACTTTGCCTAATATCTCTTTTCATAAGTTATCTTTTATTGATTTTATTGTAACTTTTTGTTTGACTGTTGTTAGCCACCCAGATTTTTTAGGAAACAGGCAACATACAAGTATAACAAATAATAATAATAAATGAACCCTTGTTTCAGATTTCTCTTTTCTCTATAGAAATTCAAATACACAAAAATATTTTAGGCTGATACGTATCAGTTTTGCTATTTGCAAATAGTAAGAATTATCAATAGAGAATAGGAATCTACAAATAGTTGTAGATGCAAATTTTCAGTAACGTCAGGCTCTGCCAGGTCAATGGAATTCATTTCAATTTTAAGATACTTGTTATTGCCAATAAATATTATATTTTATATAGATGCAGAAAATGCTGAAATAGAAACATTATTATTACTTGATGAGTAATAATAATAAAGAGACAAACAAATCCTTATTTTATGTCAGAGCTTGTAGAAGGACTATGTTTGCAAATTTGAAAGCAACCACAGCTTAGATGTGAGGAAACTGATAAGTTGCTGAGGAAGATTTGGGAATGTTACAGAGATAAAGACCAGTAATATTGGCAATTTGTAATTTATATTGTAGCCTGTAGTCTTCCTATCCTTTTCATTCCTGAAACCTTTTCATTTCTAAGCCCTGTCTTTAAGACATCATGGTATTCATTTGATGATTGCAGAAGTTATATTCAAGCTACAACTGCCTGAATTGCAAAGCAGATTTGATGCAATTGAAGAGACACCCCCCAACATTTTAGGAAACCGAGAAACTTTTAATTATTTTTTCAAGATCTCATCATTACAATTTTGAAGCGACTAACAATGTGCACCCAATTTTAATACTTATTGTTAACTACATAAAATAGTATGAAAAGATAGTGCTGTCAGAGTTGCTTAGTGAAAAGAATAATACAGTACTGTATATATATTGTATGTGGCAATTTAAGTAATGTTTGCCTTTTCAGATAAAAGATGCGTAAGACATAAATATTAAGATGCTAGTACTGTGTGCATAGGTAAGTATTAGTTATGTCAACTATAGATCTATTTAGCATTTGATATACCGTATAGTTATTCTCATAGTAGGCATATTTCATATTTCAGATCTAATGGCTTAGGATTATTTATTTAAAGTACAGTACAACGTTTTTAAAAATATTAATATCCATAGAGTGCTATTACTGCCCTTCTCAGACTCCTCCAACTAAAGAAATAAAGCTTTCATTTTATTTCTTCATAAAGTAAATTCATTTCAACAATTAGAATATTTGCTCTTATGTTTATTTATTCTACTTATCCTTTATTTTTGATATGGAGCCAACCTTAGAACATCCTTATAGATGAGGTCTTCAGTGACTGTTATAAAGTTATTGACATGTCCCCAATTTCAACTATAAATATCTTGCTTAATAAATCCAAAAACTGAATTTGCTTCCTCAGTGTATAGAGCTGATTCTTCCTTCTTTGTACTTGCATCACATTGATGGCTTATATTCATCTTATGACTAACTAGTATCTAGATATCACTTTCCCCCCTTCAGTTTCTGCCTGATTAGCCCTCCGTTCCAAATGCACGATGACCTTAACACAGAGATTTTTTTTACTTCTATTATTTCAGTTTACAAGTTTAGCTGTTTCATTCAGCATAATTTTCACTGACAATGCTTCCTAGATCAATATTAGCTGCACATTTAATAAAAACATGTCTATAACACTCCCTCCCTAATTTTAAAATAATAAACTAAATTCCACAATGATTACTAAGATAGTTTCTTGAAATATCAATTTTACTTTTTCAGTAAATGCCTTTGTGGGATTTACATAGCAGCAAAGTCTTACGGCTATTTTTCATATTATACTGTACAGTTATGCCTTCTGTAATCTGTGACATGAAATTGAATACATGCATTGTATAATGCAAATTGACAAGGGTTGCCACTAAAAAATTAGATTATAATGCTTTTGATATCATGTTAAGTACAGTGTCACTACAGTCCAGCAATTGTGTAGAAGTTCCCGAAGCCTAGTACATTTTACTTATAGTCAGTCTGAAATATAGAGGTGAGCTATATATTGTATCATCACATATTTTTATTAGATTTTATTATCCTGCTGTTATAACTTTATCAGTAATTCAAGATGGCAAACATACAAATGATGCTTCACTAGAAGACACATAGCTTCAATGTGGATATACAACAATTGTATGTATATATAGGGATCTAAAAGGATCAGATCCTGTGGCCTAGAGGTTAGGCAGAGGCTGCAGGATCAAATCCCGGTAAGGGTATGGCTAGCTGATGAAGCCAGAACAAGGCTGAAATAGTGCTATCCTAGTCTCCCTTAATTTTAAAGAATTTATCAAAAAATGAATAAACCTTTTCCAGTCTGTTGGAATTACAATTCTAAAAATCCTTATTGTTAGGGAATTCTAGCAGAGTTTCAAGCTGGAGAAGGATTTATATTTTAATATCACGTAGACTGGTATAGCTTTGGAACTTTAAAATACTTGTAGCACCAGCAGGCTATCAAGTGAGATAGAAATATTAAAATCTAATCTGCTTTTGCTGAATCATGTATGTATAAGGATTTTACCTATTTCTGAATCTAAATGTTATAGTTAACTGGAATATTAACAATGCTATAGATCGCATAGTGAGTCTTCTGAACAGATATCTATTTCCCCTAAAATAGGGGAAATTCAGCACCTTTTTGGATAATATTATAATTCTTCTTTAATGTGAGAATAGTAACTAACACACTTTCCACTTCTGTGCAAATATTAAAAGATAAAATTAACTCCATGTTTTTTAAGCTGACATGCTCAGCTACAACAGCTAGTTCTAAAGCTATTTGGTCTTCAAATATTATGTCTAATTTTTGGTAACACATTTTATGGTTTCATATGTCCATATAGTTTATAGTTAGAACTGAAGTACACAGCAATTAGTACCCCACGTTCCTTTTACATTAGATAGACATGAGGTTATCTTACTTGGAAAGTTCACTAATAATATGGAATTCTGGAATGTCTTTCAGAGATACAGCTAAAGCCACCACCCAAGTATTAACATTGATAGCATTAAAGGCAGCATGAGAATTGTAACCACTGAATTAAATAAATCAGAAATGAGAATGTTTGACATTATATAATGTTGCCTGTCAAAGGAGATCATTTGAAAGATAAATACAGTGATAAATATTGAGGTCATAAGCAATTTACAGATCAAGGATAGATATGAGCCACAGTAAACATTATGTACAGTTGGAATCAGGTTCTCCCCCCCTTTTCTTCCATGCCAATATTTGAATTTGAGAACAGAATTCTCGTTGAAAATAACAATGCCAGTATGAATGACAAGCAGAAGTGGGTTCCTCCCAGTTTGCTCAAACCGGTAGCAACCTGCTGGTGGTGTCATGATGACATCACCGAACCAGATTGGTAGTGCCAATCCATGGCGCTGCCATCTTTTTTTATTTTTTATTTTAAATTCTAGGTTTTTTTCTTCTGCACATGTGCAAAAGCCAAGTTTCTGGCACTGTACACACACCACCATCTTGTTTTCAGCTTTCCTCCTATTTTTTGCTGGTTTTTGCTTTTGTGCATGCTTGCCCTGCCTTGCCTTCGCCACATGCATCCACAGAACTGCCTCCTCCTCCCTACATACAAGTAAGCATTCACACTAACCTACCCTCCCTCCCTGCTGGGCCAGCATCTCCTAAAGGCTGTGGGGATGGGGTGGGGGGAGAAGAGGGCACCTGCCAACTTTGCATGGTAGTTTGAAACCTTGTATTACCGCCCAGCGTCTCCCGAAGGCTTCAGGGATATGGTGCGTAGGGGGCTGCCTGGCAACTTTGCACGGTGGTCAGAAGCCTCCTGTCCCTAGTCATCAGACTAGGGAGAGGGGCGGCATACAAATCTAAGTAATAAATAAATAAATAATAAATAAATAAACCATCTCCTGAAGGTTGCAGGGATTTTGGGGGGGAGGGGGGAACAGAGGGCAGTTTTGCAATTTCACAAGGTGGTTAGAAGCCTCCCATGCACTGCCAGCGTCTCCTGAAGGCTGCAGAGATGTGGAGGGGGGAGGAAACAGGGCAGCCTAGCAACTTTGCACAGTGGTTAGAAGATTTATAGATACCTTGAGGCTGAGTGTGGCAAGGAATGGCTGGGAGGGGAGGGACCAGGTGAGGAACCCCTTGATGTGAGTGACATTGAGTTGGCCACACCCACCCAGTCAGGTGGCCATGAAGCCACTACCACCTAGTCTCATGACTGCCATGCCACTCCCACCCGGTCACATGACCATCAAGCCACTCCCACAAAACTAAGCCACACCCAGAGTAGTAGTAAAAAAAATTGGAACCCACTCCTGATGACAAGGATACTCAGGGTATATTGCCTTTTGAGGAATTACAAAGGATCAGTGCAGTTCATTAGTGTATAGCTTTTAAAAATATATTCCTTGTTAGATTATGACAAAGCACTAGCTTTCTGCAGAGGCTTATGTAAAGTTTTAAAACACCCTATTTTTTATTTTTCCTTGTTTTCTTTCTTGATGTGAACATCATACATAACAAAATATGTTTTTAATTTTATGTTCCTTTGTTATACTTTCTCTTAGGTTTACCAGAGTGCCATAGATTCATACTATGCTACTAAAGTTTAATGTAACTATTTAATTGCTGGCCTAGAAAGCAGGAGGCTAGGATTCTAAGCTTTCCTTAACAATAACAATAGCACTTACTGTATATACTGCTTCACAGTGCTTTACAGCCCACTCTAAGTGGTTTACAGAGTCAGCATATTGGCCCCAACAGTCTAGGTCCTCATTCTACCCACCTTGGAAGGATGGAAGGCAGAGTCAACCTTGAGCCTGGTGAGATTTGAACTGGTGAACTACAGCCAGCAGTCAGCAGAAGCAGCTTACAGTACTGCATTCTAACCAGTGCACCACCATGGCTCATGAATGAAAGCCAGCTGGGTGACTTTGGGCTAGTCATTCCTTCTCAGCCCAACCCACCACATGGGGTGGTTGTTCTGGGGAAAATAGGAGCTAGGCTTGATGACATTAGTTGATTGCCCACATAAACATAGAGATAAAGAAGTTAGTTTGGTGTAGTGCCAAGACATCAATTTTGAAACTGGGTAACAGTTGAATTCTATTCTTATCTTAGACACAAAGCCAGCTAGGTGACCTTCTGCCGGTCACTTTGTCTCAGTGCTAGAAAGGAAGGAAAGCAAACCACTTTTGAAATCTTGTCAAGAAATCAATGGGACTTCAATGAATGTTGAAAGAAATGCTATGTAAAACTACTGAGCAAATTCTTCTGAGGGCTTATGCTGGATATATAAACAAACATATGTATAGGGTACAAATACAGTGATTTGTTGTAAATTAATCAATATTTAGTGTAAGACTTGAACTACTGTTAATATAAATTATTATATAAATCCTAGTTTCAGATATATACTAAACTTATTCAGTTAAAAATAGAAGCAAAAGTGTTCATTTTCTCAAAGTCAATGAAATCAGAAGGGTAGAGATGTAGCTGTATAAAGAAATAAGTCTAAAGATGGAATGAAAAAAAACCAATAAGGTAATTATGCTTTAATTTTGTTTAGTATTAAAAAGCGAAGGCATCTTGCTAGGTATTTAACATTCAGATTTTTAAATTTATATTACATATTTATTATTTTTAGCCCTACAATAATAAAATAGGATTCTTATAGTCCTTCAGTTCTGATTCCTAACCAGGCCTACCTTGAAAAGCTTACAGGGAGTGTTGATCAAGTCTGAACTTTATCTATATAGCCCTATAGTTTATTTTATCTCTTTATTATTAAATTTCTGTGGCACCTATCTGAGGTAGGTGAATGCAGTTCAGTATTAGCTTTAAGAAAGTCATTCGGTACCAAATCTACATACTGTACAATATGAGTAAAGTACACTGAAAAGTTATGAAAAATTCAATGTAATAAATCTTTATTTGACCATCAATAGTTAAAAGTGATAAACCTTTACCTGATGTGAATATGTATTTTACATTTGAAGCTAAACATTACAAACCTGCCAAGTGTCAGTAAAGCTATTGCAATTGTTACCAAGGAAGGAAATACTCATGTGATATCACTGTTCCATGCGCAACATTGGTTACCAGTAAGCTTCTGGGTGGAAGTAAAATTGCTGCTTATTACTTCCAAAGCACTAAATGTTATAGAGCAGTGTTGGCGATCCTATGGCAGGGGTGCCACGGGTGGCACACAGAGCCATATCTGTTGGCAAGTGAGCCATTGCCCTAGCTCAGCTCCAATGTGCATGTGTGTGCCAGCTAGGTGATTTTTGGCTTGCATAGAGGCTCTGAGAGGGCGTTTTTGGCTTCCAGAGAGCCTTTGGGGGATGGGGAAAGACTTTGGAGCCTGGGGAGGGTGAAAAACGAGCCTACTGGGCCCACCAGAAGTTGGGAAACAGGCCTCCGGAGGGCCTCCGGAGGACAGGGGAAGTTGTTTTTGCCCTCCCCAGGCATTGAATTATGGGTGTGGGCACTCGTGCATGCATGATAGTGCATATGCGAAGTCTTTCGGCACATGACGACAAAAAGGTTAGCCATCACTGGTATAGAGTCTACTTATCTCAGAGACTCTAAATTTTTTCTGCCCCTTTTGTATGATCATCTAACAAACCTCCTTCAAGCTCCATTAATTAAACAATGTCATCTAGCAAAATCCAAGAAACAAGTCTTCTCTGTTGCTGTACCTGCCCAATGAACATCCTCCTCACTCTTTTCACTTTAAACAAGTCTTAAAAACCTGGGTCTTTCCTCAGGCTTGGGTTGAATGTGGTTGGGTTGCTTTAAATAGGGCAGGGATCTGCATACAGCTTTTTGGGCCCTCTGCGGTGGCTCCCTGTCCCATCACTGGCTGGCCCTGCCTCCCCCCTCCCCTGGCCTGGGAAGGTAAGGGCAATGGTGAGAATGGAGAAGCAGCTGGGGCTGAATCTCCAGCACTGGTTGAAGAGCAATCTCCACCCTCGGCAGAGGCCTCCTTTTGGATGACTTTCCTCTCCCTCTTGCGTCTCTCTGGCTTGTTGTGGTGATGCTAGGAGGGTATGCCTGTGTGGGGAACCCTCCTCAAGTGAGCACCAAAGCGCAGCAAAGACACACGTGGAGGGCCTGCGGCCGCTCGCTTCAAGAGGGTCTTTGGATGCATCTTCTCTCCTGCCCTAAGCAATAGCACTTTTTTTAAACAGAGCCAGCCTATTGCTCCCACAATCCGGGTCCTCATTTTACCCACCTCGGAAGGATGGAAGGCTGAGTCAACCTTGAGCCGGTGATGAGATTTGAACCGCTGACCTTCAGATCTACAGTCAGCTTCAGTGGCCTGCAGAACAGCACTCTACATGCTGCGCCACCCCGGCTCATGACTTGCCTTCACGTCACATTTGTGTATAAGGCAGCCTTCCCTTCTTGCCGCTTCGGGCTGGAGCTTACACCCACCCTGCTTGACTAAACAGCTGTGGTGGGGAGGCGAGGCATTGGCCAGATCCTTAGGGTAGGAGAGAAGCTGTGTCCTTTTGCATCTTGTTAAGACCCTCAAGCAAGTGGCCACCCGCCCTGTGCACCCCTTTGCTACGCTTTGGTGCTCACTTGAGGAGGGTTGCCCCTGCATGCACATACTCTCCTGACCCTGCCACAGCCACCCAGGGAGTCGTGATAGGGGACGGAGGGTCTTCTGAGCAATGAGAGAGGGAGGGAGATGAGGGAGGGAGAGAGAAAGAGCAATGGAAGAAGGAGGGAGAAACAGAGACGGGAGAGGGAGAGAAAGAGAGGAGGAGGAAGGGAGAAAAAGAGGAGAAAGAGATGGAGAGAAAGAGAGAGGGAAAAGAAAGAGACATAGAGATACCTGTTTCCCATAGAAAAGAAAACAGAGAGCTGGGTAAATGTGGCTTGGGGGGAGTGTCATGTAACTTGGCCATGACCATTCAGGTTTTGTGGCTTCTGGTGTCTTGTTTTCTCTGGGAAACAGGTTCAAATGGCTCCTTGAGTCTTTAAGTTTGCCGACCCCTGAAATAAATCTTTTTCATTTGCCCTTATGAGCAATTGCTGTTCTTTTCTCATATCTTATTTTTTCTATTTGTTTCAATTCTGAGTCATTCTAAAGTCAGGTGGCCTAGAAATTTGATATATAAATAATAAAGCAAGTTATTTATAAATATAAGTAGCAAGCTGCTCGGAAGCATAGGTTTTGGAAGCATTTCCAAAGAGGAGACATTGATCAAAGTGTCAACTGGCCTACAGAAATAAGATTTCAAGAAGCACGAATTGGGTGACTTTCCAAAAATATCATTCTTTGGATCAATCAGTTATTTCAATAATGAAACAAAAGATGGCTTAAGAATAATTGGCAACTTATTTAAATATTTCTATTTGTTTTGCTTTTACTTCTGTTTGGTTTGTTACCTTCTATGCTCTCCAGTTTTGCTTTGGGAAGGGAGGGAGGGAGGGAGGCAGGAAGAAAAACATAGAACCCGTAGGCCACATGTGGCCCACTGAAGCTATTAATCCGGTCCGTGCAAGACCACAAGGCTACTCCCCCCACATCAACCCACTTACCCTTTGGTCAGTCATAGGACATACCTTTGCAAGCAATGCTGGCTGGAACTGAAAAGTAAGACCAACAATTTTGACCTGCAGAATGCTGCTGGAGGTAGTGGAGGCATAAAAATGGGTCACATAGAGACCAAAAAATAGCCCCCTTTTGTCCCCAAACTGGGGCATTTCTGCCTGTTTTTGGCCTGCAGAATTCTGCTGGGGGTAGGGGAGGTGAAAAATGAAGTGCACAAACTCTCCAGGAGGCCAAAAATAGATGAAAACTGCCTGTTTCTCACCTCTTTATATTGCCGCCTATTTACCCTTGGCGAATTAAGGTGGCTTACAGAATATGAAACTACATTTAAAACAACGAAACTAATTTTAAAAAAATCAAATAAATTAATATAGTATAATATAACAAAATCATAATAAAATGACCCTCACCCCCCCCCCCCCCGGTAACAGCAGATCACATGAGCCATTTAATGGGCTCCATCCTGCTCTGGATACCTTCTAGAAGAATATTAGAATGGGGGCTGTTCTAATCTCTGAGGGAATTATGTTTCAGAGAAAGGGAACTACCATAGAGAAGGCCCTTCTTCTGGGTCCCATCAGGTGTATTCCCCTCGGAGATGGACCACAACATTCCTTGCCTCCTTGCTCTGATGGATTGGGTAAATGTGACCCGCAAGAGATGGTCTCTCAGTTACCCTGATAACTACTAGAAAAGGTAAGCAATAATTATCTAGTCTATTATTTTATAGATAGTGATCATTCCTATGGGTTACGTACACCAATAGTATAATCATAAAGCTAATAATCTTTACTTTAAGAAGTTTACATGTGTTCATTGTAAGAATATTGTTTCTCCTAATTTAATGACTTTTGAAATACATTAGGCAATTATGAAGAAGGATTTCCCATATTACTTTATCATTAAACCTCTATTTATTATTATTCAGCATGCCAAAACCAAATTCTGAGTAGAAATTGTAGTTCAACAAATGAACTAGTAGCATACATTTTATGTGCACCAATGTAGATAAATTGTTATATAAAATTACAGCAGCTTGATATTATTCATAAAATAATCTCACAACATGGTTCCCCCCTCAAAATTGCATTCTACCTTTTTTGTTTCAATTTAAAACATAACTAAAATATTTCCCATCCAAAAATAAATTTCAAATAAAAGTTGTTTCAAATACAACTAATATGAAAATTAGGACATGTGGGTGAAAATATTCATTGTATTGATAATCAATGCTAGATGGATCAATTACAAATGTTGACATCAAAAACAAAACTTTATCAAACAAAAAGCATGTATATTTGTCTTGCTTTATAAACATCTTTCTTCTTTACTAAAATGATATTTTCTCCTTTAATTTTAAAACTAAAACAATATCAATCCACCGATAGTCAATTTGTTTCTCTATTTAGGCAAGGAAATATCTTTGGATGGATGATCCAATGGATAACGAGTTATCTAGCATGTTCTAATATGACACATTTATATTTTATCCATATTCATAATGTACACAACTTAATATTTTCTTATTAGTTATCTTAAAAAAAATAAACAGTGCTGTGAGAATGAGAAATAATGGAAACCTATACTAATCTATCAAACAAAACACAATAGTAATGCAAGGAAATTGAAAACTAGCAGTACCTATCAATGTAATTCCTTTGTAAAAAATAATCATTATATCATCTCATTTCCAGCATGGAATGAGGAACAAAATCAGGTAAACAATTTATATTTATTCATATTTCTTTTATATCTGTATATGTGTAACCAGTTAAAACAGATATTCAATAGAAACATGCACTATGTCTTAGTTAAATACTATAATCATAATGTGTTAGATTTGGAACATTTGGTTTTCCAATTATCACTTTCAAGTCTGGAAAAAACAGCTAATGACTAAAAGAAGGATCAAAGAGTTCCCACTTATCTTCATATTTTTAAAAAACAATACTTGGGGTTTTTTTTGTTAAAATGTTTAAGATGCTTTACAGTGAGATATGATAGTTCCTATTTTTGATTGCTCATTGACTATATGCTATATGAACATTAAATATTACATACCATATGTTGTGGTTTACTTTTTATTTTAGCTACATATCATAAAAATCAGGAAATTAAATTTGATTTTAATGAGACATAAAAACAGATTGTTTTTGGACCTGAACAGCAGCATTGTTTGATTTGGATAATGTGGTGTGCCATAACAGAAATAATGCTGCACTAAAATAGCTGGCTAGAATTGCCATGTTATTTTTAAGTAAATTACCTTTCTATTCTATCAGAGACCTGAATTACATTATGGTATATGTTACGTTATGGTTAATGAGGACAATGAATTGGTGACTAAGGCTTCTCCACTTACATGTTGTTCTTGCTTAATTTACCCTAACTGGGATCAGAATTTCCATTGCTAAGTGATATGTTTGTTAAGGAGAAATAACATATGGCTGCACTGCTTTGTGACACCATTCTGGAAGTCCTAATTGTAGTCATTAGACAAGGACTTCTATTGTTAGGTGTGGACCTCACACTTCTCCTGCCCTGCTGGACTTCCCTCTGGTTTAATTCCTCACCCATCTGTTTCCATTTGGCCACTCTGCACTGCTATCAACTTTTTTCTGCTGCCAATAAGGTATGCCTAGGCAAGGCAGTTGCTGGCTCTTTGAAATGCCTTTGTATGGCCTCCCCATGGCCATGTGGGTTCTTGGGGAGGCCTTGCAAGTTATTATGGAGGACTTTACTTAGGTCTGACACAGCCTTGCACAGGATCAGCTGCTGCCATAGCCAGGTGTGCTTCATCAGCAGTGGGGGAGAAGATGCCAATGGTCAATTGGGCCAGCAATGCAGTGTGCAAGAGAGCCAAAAATTGGGGAAAGGGAAAGGTAGGAGAATTGAAGCTCAAATTGCAATTATAAATATGACAGGTTGCCAAATGCCTGAAATTTGATCACAGCCATAACTTTGATTGGCCATAACTAGCCTTTATTTAGCACCATCATAACTTTCAAAAGTCATTGAATGGATGGTTGCTAAGGGAGGACTGTAGTACTTTTTCTTCTGTGCCAAGAACAGATAAAGAATACAATTAACTGGTTCTTGTAGTTCTAGCAAACATTTAGGTAGGTTGAAGATGGTTTGAACGTGCTTTAGGAAAATCTCCTTTTAGTGATGTTAGATAATACCATAATTGGGGTAATAGCATACTTGTGTCATAGCCCCGCCCCGAGTCTGCGGAGAGGGGCGGCATAGAAATCTAATAAATAATAATAATAATAATAATAATAATAATAATAATAATAATAATGTATGGACATTGCCATTCCAGGGGACAGCAGAATTGAGGAGAGGCAGCTAGAGAAATTAGTGAAATATGAAGATCTAAAAATCGAGCTGCAATGACTCTGGCATAAGCCAGTGAAAGTGGTCCCAGTGGTACTTGGCATGCTGGGCGCAGTGCCAAAGGATCTCAGCGGACATTTGAAAACCATCGGAATTGACAAAATTTCCATCTGTCAATTGCAAAAGGCCGCTTTACTGGGATCGGCAAACATAATTTGCCACTACATCACGCAGTCCTAGGTGCTTGGGAAGTGCCCGATTGGTGATGAAATACGAAATCCAGCATAGTGATCTCGTTTACTGTGTTGTATTGATATAATAATAATAATAATAATAATAATAATAATAATAATAATAATAATTTATTTACTTGGTGCCAACTGTTGAAATAGTTATCATGTGAACTGATACAATGTCTTAAATAATATATTTGCCTCATGAATCCCAGTGGCAGGTCAGGTCCCACAGGGTCGGCCTTCTTCAGGTCCAATCGGCCATGTAATCTTGTCTTGCGGGGCCTAGGGGAAGAGCCTTCTCTGTGGCGGTCCCGACCCTTTGGAATGAACTCTCTCTGGAGATACGTACTGCCCCCTCCCTCCTGGCCTTTCACAAAGCCTTGAAGACCCATTTATGCTGGCGGGTATGGGGGGCCATGAGTGTTGAGAGCTAACTCCGGCCGATGTTATGAGTGGCTAGACTCAGCTGGATGAATGTGGATGATTGTGAATGTGGATGATGATACATGGGTTTTTTAGAATTTTTATGGGTTTTTTAAATATTAGATTTCTTATACACTTTATATTGTATTTATTATGTTGTATGCCGCCCTGAGTCGGTTGAGAAGGGTGGCATAGAAATCTAGAAATCTATCTATCTATCTATCTGTCTGTCTGTCTGTCTGTCTGTCTGTCTGTCTGTCTGTCTGTCTGTCTGTCTGTCTGTCTGTCTGTCTGTCTATCTATCTATCTATCTATTGTGGTTAGCTCTGGCCCAGCTCCTGCCCCAAGGACTGTGGATGTGGGGGAGACATCCACATGCTGCAGGCCTGTTTTGCCCGCCGCCCCCCGGTGGAATCTGATGATGAAGGCTCCTCTGACCAAGAAGACATGAGTGACAGGGAGGAGGAGAGTGTGGCAGACAGCTCAGAGGAGATCAATTATCTAGCTCCTCCTTGGATTCAGAACAAGAGTTAATGATACAGCCACGCATGTGGAGAGCGATGCATAGGCAACAACAACTGAGAGATTATTATCAAAGAAAATGAGGCCACCTGTGGTTGGGTGGGGCTGTAGTAATTAGTGAGGCTGCTATAAATAGCAGCCTGTGGGTTTGGACATTGTGGAGGATTATCTGATTGTTGTGTTTGGTGACTGCTTTACTGACTTTGACCTTTTGTGTGCTGATTTTTCCCCGCTTTGAAACTAAACTAGAGCAAAGTGTATTTCACTTTGTGAAAGAAGAAGGACTGTGAATTGCCTCACAGCTGCAAGCTAAGTATCACAGAACTGATAAGGGACTTGTACAAATTACCAGTTTGTTTGGAGACCAGTGCTCTTTGCTATACCAAAAGAGGGCTTGGTTTAAGTGAATTTTCATTATAAAGAACATTGTTTTGAATTTTCAAACGTGTGTGTCTGAAATTTGTACCTGTGAATTTTTGAGAGGAGTCTACCAGAGAGCTCGACAGAACATTATCTATCTATCTATCTATCTATCTATCTATCTATCTATCTATCTATCTATCTATCTATCTATCTATCTATCTTATATGAATGAATGAATGAATGAATGAATGAATGAATGAATGAATGAATGAATAAATAAATAAATAAATAAATAAATATTTTGATATGCTGGGTGGGGGCATTAGGCAAAATGCTGCTCCAATTTTGGCATAATAATTTGATTTAAAAAGGGACCAAATCGTAGCATCCATGCTGAGGCTCTCACAGCTGCCAATACTGTTGGGTGAAGATGCTTTTCCCTGACTACAGATGATTCCAGGATTATTTTTTCTTGAAAGAAAATGATCAGGAGAAGTACTTCAATGCAAAAGCGTATGCTTCAAAGGAGACCTTAAAGAAAAATACATTAAGATACATTTCAAGATATTTAATTTAATTAATATATTTTAAAGTCAAAGTAGGAGATTATGCATGCTTCCTCAATAGTCTCACTGTGTTCAATAGGGCTTACTCACTAATAAGTAAGTATAAGATTGCAGCTTAAATCAGACATTTGCTTTCAGATCAGCTTATGTTTGTAAAATCCGTCCTGTCTATTCTATTTTGTATTAATGGTATTCACACATAGCACCAACAGCATGTCAGAGACACAAAGGATTTGGAAATATTACTTGCACAAGTAGATTTGTATTCCATGCTTGTGAAGTTTACAAATTTCAAAATGCTTTTTAGCTATTATGATCACTCTGAAGTATTATGGTGATAATATATTCACTCTAGCATTGTTGCTCATTTTGTTTTAGAAATCAAGATACTTTAAAGTACCTATCCTCTACGTCTTGAAATAATTCCTATTTAATTCAATGGACCTTACTTTTGATTCAGTATTTACAAGGGATTATACTCTTAGATTCTGAAATTTAGAGCTAAAAGATAGAGAAGTGTAGAGTATAAATAATCACATACATTTGATTGCAATTATCACGGTGAATAAAGTTTTGTATATAAACAAATCTGCTAGTTACCTATGGTATTTTTACTTTGTCATATAATTATTTCATGTATATCTTTTCACAGATGTATAAAAGATATTTGCAAAAATTTGCCACGAAGTGTTTTTAATATGCTATAAGGATATATATTTCTACACTAAGTACCATAATAATAGATATAAAACATATTTGTATTCACAGTAGCAAACATCAAATACTAACTTGTTACTGTACAAACAATTGATACTGCTGAAGTAAAATATATTTTATTTTAATATCAAGAGAATCAGGATCCTAAACATTATTTCAGAGAGCAATATAAAATAGACTTTTCATATCCCAATTAATTTTACATATTTTTACTGTAATTTGCCATATTACAAAAAGTTTTGAAAATATACTTGATTCCATTTACCAGGACAATATAACATAATCAGAGTTTAATGTTATATTAACATTTTGTTTTAGTCTGAACCTTCTGTATTATTTACTTTTTGTTTTTATTGATTTTATTTGTTTTTGTACCCTGCCCAGAGACCATTAACATTTGGCAACTGTAATAGCAAATTTAAGGAAGGAAGGAAGGAAGGAAGGAAGGAAGGAAGGAAGGAAGGAAGGAAGGAAGGAAGGAAGGAAGGAAGGAAGGAAGGAAGGAAGGAAGGAAGGAAGGAAGGAAGGAAGGAAGGAAGGAAGGAAGGAAGGAAGGAAGGAAGGAAGGAAGGAAGCAAGCAAGCAAGCAAGCAAGCAAGCAAGCAAGCAAGCAAGCAAGCAAGCAAGCAAGCAAGCAAGCAAGCAAGCAAGCAAGCAAGCAAGCAAGCAAGCAAGCAAGCAAGCAAGCAAGCAAGCAAGCAAGCAAGCAAGCAAGCAAGCAAGCAAGCAAGCAAGCAAGCAAGCAAGCAAGCAAGCAAGCAAGCAAGCAAGCAAGCAAGCAAGCAAGCAAGCAAGCAAGCAAGCAAGCAAGCAAGCAAGCAAGCAAGCAAGCAAGCAAGCAAGCAAGCAAGCAAGCAAGCAAGCAAGCAAGCA
This sequence comes from Erythrolamprus reginae, assembly GCF_031021105.1. NCBI lineage: Eukaryota > Metazoa > Chordata > Lepidosauria > Squamata > Dipsadidae > Erythrolamprus > Erythrolamprus reginae. The sequence continues at coordinate 305,145,509 of NC_091951.1, read as the reverse complement.
AGCAAGCAAGCAAGCAAGCAAGCAAGCAAGCAAGCAAGCAAGCAAGCAAGCAAGCAAGCAAGCAAGCAAGCAAGCAAGCAAGCAAGCAAGCAAGCAAACATAAACGATTCCAGAAATAGTATAAATCTTTTTCTATATAAGATATATATAGAACTAATTTCTTTGAAGTCTGGTTAAAGTTTAAGAATTGTAGTAATACTGTACCTCCCCAATGAAATAGTTATTACCTAACTTTTTAAGGCATACAGAATATAAGCAACACACACACACATATACACAGAGGCAGACAGACAGACAGACAGACAGACATAGAGACACACAATTAGAAGCAAAGCACTCCAAAAAACTAAAAAGGATAAAAAACAAAAATAGGGAAAAAAGGAAACAAAGATATAATTACATACATAATATTATTGTAAAATACCAAAAAGTATGCCAAAGAAGAATATATTGTTTAATTCTTTTGATTAGTAAAAATACTGCTTTTTCCAGATGAATAAATTATCCAAACCAGCCCTTAACATCTAAAATAATATAATATTTCCAGCATCTCAGTATTATTGTATTTAGCTAATCCAACTGCACAATGCATAGTAAACCACGTACAGAGATTTCAGAGTTTTGGAATATATTAACATTTCTAACATTTAAAAGATTTATCTGTATACTTACTAATGATTATCAAAACTTTATTTCAGAAATTCATGTCAACTTTAAATTTTTATTTCTTCCACAAAGGAGAAACCTATGTCCATCCTTCCAAATACATTTTTGATAAGTTTAAAACATTCTATGTAATTTTTGCCCCTTCATGAATTACTGCCTTGTTGTGGCAAAGGGACTTGCATTGGCTCAATGAAGTTGTGAGCTATGCTATGCAGGGCCACCCAAGACAAAGAGGTCATAGCAGAGAACTCTGACAAAAGGTGATTCACTTGAGAAGGAAATGGCAACCCACTCCAGTATCTTTACCATAAAAACCTATGGACAATATCAAAAGACAAAATGGATTCGCGATGGGTCGGACACAACAACAACAAATGAAATTTATTAAAGCTTCAGTGTTAATATATCCATAACTACAGACCTTGTAGCTTTTTCATACTGAATAAACCAATGCATATTCAGAAATAATGTATCATTTGCATAGTTTGTGACTGACACCAATGTTTTTAAACTGTAATTGCCAAAAATATGAAGTAGACCTAAAGGTATATTAGAATTTTTATTGGTCAAAAGCTGTAATAAAATAAATTTCCAGCTGCTATTGTTTCAATTCAATATTAGAATTGAAAATAATAATTGGAAATAGTATTCCAGTAATAGCATTATTCCACGTGGTATTTATGTGAAATAAAATCACATTGTGTTGAATGAGAGTTTTGACCAATTATGGTACAAGGGTCACGCAGAAAGTAGTGCACCACATTTTTTTTCTCAACCTATAGTAACGGTATCAATGCAAAAGTTTAGATGTACATTATGTGAATTGTCAGGAGTGCATGTGTAAATTTTATGTTTCTTCAGACAGATAGCATAGCTGCAGCAGTGTTTCAAAATGGTGTCTGTAAGTGATATACATTACATGCAGTGTGTCATCATTGAATTTCTCTGCGGAGAAAGAAACTGTTGGGAACATTCACAAATGTTTGTATACAGTTTATGGAGACTCTGCAGTTGACAGAAGTACGGTTAGTCACTGGGCACCGAGGGTGAGGCCATTATAAGACGGTGCATAATGCAGAAATGGCTTTGTGACCAGAACAAGGAGTGGTACCGACAGGGCATACACGCCCTTGTGTCTCGCTGGAGAAAGGCCATAGAAATGGATGGAGATTATGTTTAAAAATAGGGAGTGTAGAAGAAACATCATTCTTTCTTGTGTGTAAGTTTCATTGTGTTCAATAAATAATTGTTGAAGAAAACAAATGTGGTGTATTACTTTCTAGGCGACCCTCATATATACATACAGTATATATACATACAGTACATATAGCATATCATTTGACTCCAGAAAATAAATCCTAGCTATAGTTAGAAGCAAAAATGAAATATTGGCTTAGTATGTGTAGTAATTAAGGGAGGAAGGGAAGAAAAACAAATAATTATTAGAAAAAGAACTGAAAATTATCACAATCAATTTTCTATCAACATTAGTGTTGCAGCCACATAAGTACAGTTTTGGCATAATATACAGGACATAATACAGAAAAAGAAACAAACATTGTGTCTGAAATTCCTAGGTGCCTTTTCTAGAATATAAGTCTGTGCCATCAGAGATTTAAAAAAAAAATACAACTAAAGAGTTATAAATATGCCATTGGTGATGATGAGCTTGTTTAGAAATGCATTCTTTTTCACAGATATATTCAACATATTCATTAAACTAATAGGTAGAAAATTCAAGAAATAATGAAGTAGATTTTTTTCACACAATATTAATTGAATTCAAAAGTGCATCTCTAAGTTTAAATAGTTATTAAGAACATTAGGCAAATTGATGAAGATTATTATTATTAATTACAATAATGAAATTGATCATGTTTATTCTGAGGCAGTCTCTAGCAATTAGTATAGCCAAAAAAAGATATTAATGTTTTATTTTTGTGCCAGTTAATTCCAGCAGAACTGGATTAACTCACATGAACAAAAACATTATGAATATGTTTTCAAGCAATAAGACCTTGCTTTTGACCCATAATTTAAGAAAACCCCACATAATAACCTTGACCTTGGCTATGAAGCTATGAGAGTGGGTGAATTAAAAAAAATAAATATCCAAAATTTAGAACAAAACCAGAAATAGAAACAAAAGGAAAAAAAACAAGATGGGGGGAAATAATGGCCGTCCTTGTGAGTGCAAATTTATTTATTTTCCAAATCCTGTGGTTCCTTTTCTCTGACATACGAATAATCAGAACCTAGGAATTTTGGTCAGCTTAACAAATTGTTATATTATTTTGAGATTCTTCTCCTTTATTGAAATTCTAAGGTTCACCCAGAATCAAGATGACCTTCCTGTATGTTTATTGATTTATACTCTTTTCCAATACATAATTACATTGTATTTTTTTAAATTTTAGAGGTTTGCAAAATAAGGATTTACATATTGGTTAAAAAGGATACAAGAAGGCAATGGTACAATGAGGCTGTGAAATATCACATTGAAGCAGATGCAAACAGAATATCTTATAAGATATTCCTAGTTTAATGTATGCTAATGTAATAGCTGGTCACAGCAAGTTTGAAACAAGAATGTAGGTGGTTGTAAAATAATCCACAATTTATGCAGTACAGTGTTCCCTCGATTTTCACGGGTTCGAACTTTGCGAATACCCTATACCACGGTTTTTAAAAAAATATTAATTAAAAAATACTTTGCGGGTTTTTTTCTATACCACGGTTTTTCCTGTCCGATGACATCATATGTCATCACCAAACTAATAATTTTTGCAAATAAATAACAAAAAAAAAATTATTGTTAATAAATAATTATGTTTATAAATATCAGGATCACTAAGTGCCTTATTCATTGGTTGAGTACCAGTAATAGTGGTGAGTAAATGGTTGTTAAGGGAATGGGAAATGGTAATTTAGGGGTTTAAAGTGTTAAGGGATGGCTTGGGATACTGTCCATAGCCAAAAATGGTATATTTACTTCCGCATCTCTACTTCGCGGAAATTCGACTTTTGCGGGTGGTCTCGGAATGCATCCCCCGCAAAAATCGAGGGAACACTGTATAGTAATATCTATTATATCATTATTCAGAAATAATTTTCATGCTTTCATTTATTTAGAACTTTGGGCTAACTTTAGCATCTACATAGTACATGACAATATATATCTCTGTATGAGCCATGGTGCATGAGCCATGGTGGCACAGTGGTTAGAGTGCAGTACTGCAGGCTATTTCTGCTGCCTGCTGGCAATTTTGCAGTTCTAATATCACCAGGCTCAGGGTTGATTCAGCCTTCCATCCATCAGAGGTCAGTAAAATGTGGACCCAAGTTGTTGAGGGCAATATGCTGAGTGTAAACTATTTAGAGTGGTATATACCATAAAGCAGTATACTGTATAAGTCTAAGTACTATTGCTATTGTATCCTATAGGGAGGATTTTACTTTAAATGATTTTTTTGGAGCTCTCAAATAGTACTTTTAATTGGTTGGTTAGCATCCTTTCTGTGCTAGAAAATTTTGCTCTCTTTGCCTTCTACGCAGACTTTTCAAAGGAGGAAATGATCTTCCTTCAATAGGAATCTTCACAACCAAACTTGAACAGAAACTTTGAAAAATTAGACTCACAGAGTTGGAAGGGAGCATTTATTTCTTCATCCAAAATAAAGTATCTGCAGCAGATAGCTGCATAGCCTCTGCTTGAACATATATGAAAGGGACCCACGGTTTATCAGGACATTTGGATCTAATATTTATCTGCCTCAATATTTTTTTTAAAAAAAAATTAAATTAGACTCTTCCTCTCCTAACCTAAATCCTAGTACAGTATTCAATATTCTGGAACAAAAAACCCTAGCTTTGATAATCTTTTGAAAACCTTTTGTATCTTTGAATTGTACTACCATATACTTATTAATTAATTTATTTGTTTATTCATTCATTCATTCATTCATTCATTCACTGCCCATTCCAATAGACTCAGTGTTCATCCCGCCAAAGATAACTATATAGGGATATTTCAATCTCTCTTTATAGGATTCAGTTTCCAGAACTCTAATGATCCTTACTGTGCTTCTTAAGCCTGTTGCAGTTTGCCTGCATTTATCTAATGATGTGATGTGCAAGCAACAAAGTAGGGTTGGACAAATGCACAGAAAGATAGAAATATTAATCCCAGTATTACCTGAAATGGGTTTATTTTATTTATATTACACTACTAAGAAACCCATTTTGCAATAAACTTATTATCCTTTTTTGTAAGCACTATTATTTATTTATTTTATTTTATTTATTTATTGGATTTATAGGCTGTCCTCACGGACTATCATACAACCATATACAGTGGTACCTCCGTTCTCGAACGCTTTGGTTCTCGTACATTTCGGATACCGAACAAAATTTTTGGCAAAAATTTGCTTCTGTATCTGAACAAAAATTCGGATACCGAACAGCCACAGAAAATTTTGTTAATTATCCGAAATGCTACAAGATCTGAGGAGACGGGGTGAGACGGAATGGGAGTCGGAATCTGACACGTCCATCCTGGCCGCCCACTTAACAGCCTCCCAGTCTCTAGTCTAAGCGCTCCAAGCTGCAGGAAGGGTGGGGGCGGCTGCAATACCGGCAGTTTCGGGGGGGGGGGGCTCCTTTCCTCAGTGGTTCGTCTTGTACCTGTAGGCAGCTGCACCAACTTTCTCCTTCCTGGCGGCGGCAGAGGCTTTCCTTCGAGCAGCAGCAGCACCGGGAACGTCACACGAGGAAGGGAAGCCGCTAGAGCAGCGGCAACTGCTGAGATGGCTCCGGCAGCTTCCCTTCATCACGTGACATTCCCGGCGATGCTGCTGCTTGATGGAAAGCCTCTGCCGCCGCCGGGAAGGCGAAAGTTGGTGCAGCTGCCTACAGGTACAAGACGAACCACTGAGGAAAGGAGCCCCCCCCGAAACTGCCGGTATTGCAGCCTCCCCCACCCTTCCTGCAGCTTGGAGTGCTTAGACTATAGAGCTCCTCAGATCTTTATCCCATAGGAAATAAAGGAAACAGGGGCTAAGAATCAATTAAATCTATTTCCATTATTTCCTATGGGATAAATTAATTCGGTACTCAACCAAATCGGTTCTCAACCACACTTCTGGAACAAATTGTGGTCGAGAACCGAGGTACCACTGTATATTTATTTCTATCTTTTAAATGGACTTTTCAGCCTTTTTCCTCTAACTACATGCTAAAAAAATAAAGGGAACACTTAAACAACACAATATAACTCCAAGTAAATCAAACGTCTGAAATCAAACTGTCCACTTAGGATCAGGAAGCAACACTGATTGACAATCAATTTCACATGCTGTTGTGCACATTCAACTTTGTACAGAACAAAGTATTCAATGAGAATATTTCATTCATTCAGATCTAGGATGTGTTATTTGAGTGTTCCCTTTATTTTTTTGAGCAGTATATTTTGTATTTTATTTCTGTTTTCCAAAGCATTAGTTATTCTGTCTAATTTTGTGCTATTAGTAAATTTGATAAACATTGCTTCCGTTTCTTCATCTAAGTAATTAACTAAAATATTAGAGAAGAGGTTTACTGAGCTGAACTTTGTGGAAATCCACTCACTATGTTACCATCCACATTTAATTGACTCCCCAACTCAAATGTTTTGGAAGAACTTGCTTGTGGTCTCCTGCTTTCATGAGTTAAGGAGGTTGGAAGTTTATAGATTCTTTTTAAATGTTGGTATGCGTCTAATTCGGAATAGCCTACCTCTATTTGATTACCTTCTATGCTAATGACTGTATGTAAGTTATTAAAACAAGATTATTTTAGAAAGCCTTTAGAATTAGAAATTGACATTGGCAATTACTGACTGGTTGATATATGTTTAATTTTTTTTTTATTGATAGGGCTGGAAAAAACATTCTTTGCAGGGAAATCAATGACAAAGCCTGCAAGCCTGCAAGATCCTTAGCACCTCATTAGGGCTGGAAAAAAACTTTGAAAAAGTTACATTCGGAGTATAAGACATCCAAATTTTCAGCCTTTTCTAAAGGGAAAAAGGTGTGTTTTATACTCTGAAAAATATGGTATTAAAACAGTCCCCTCTACCTCTTCTGTTCAGATTCCAGTGGAAGATAATTCTAGATAGGTGAACCTTGTTCACCTCTTTTTCTTTATATACACTGAGAGCATATATGCACCAAAGACAAATTCCTTTTGTGTTCCATCACGCTTTGCCAATAAATAATTCTATTCTATTCTGTTCTGTTTTATTTTTATATGTGCACTTTTTTGTCTTCAGATCTTCACTAAGATATTTTGTGATTAACATTAATAATGAGGAAAAAGAGAAATTTATTGATGCATTAAGTCTTTTGTGATTTTCCCAAAAAACCCACCTTAGATTCCTAAAATAACCCAATAAAATATCAAGGGACAAAAACAAATTTAAAATTGTTAAGCTAATATAAATTCAAGAAAAAAGTAAGCCAAAAAGTTGCTTGTATTTGCATATCAGTAAGAGATATTCTATTACTGGTAAGAATAAGAACAAATATGTTAGGAAAAGCAAAAGGAACACTGTGTATAGATTTAATTGTATTGATCTGGGTAACAAAAAGAAGTTTTATGCTTATATTACAAATATATGCAGATCTGTTAATAATATTCTTTTCAGCTATGACCCTGGGTATCAACATCTCAATGGCAGAAGTGGTCCCAAAAGTCTAAACTAAGGCTGACCTGATGGATCAAATCCTACAGGGAGTTGAAATTTCCATTTCACTGGCTTAGCATCCTATCTCATTTATGATCAACCTTCTGTAACTAAGAGACAGTTGTAGCTTAATAACTTTACTTTAGTGAGGATAACTGAGACTATGAAAATTGTGTTATAACGTGTGCTTACAACACAGCTGCTAATAGGCTTTAATGATTCTTGATTATGTTTCAATAAAAGGCAACCAAATCTATTACTTAGACCAAAGATCTTACAGATCAAACAACCTTTTCTACTGCTTCTGTATAGATTGCAGCTGCCACGTAGCTCTTATGTCTGTACAACTATCGCAAAAAAGGTTATTATAAAATAAATACCTTAACTAATAGAAAAACAGCTCTCATAATTAAGTCAGCTCAACATTTCAACAATTCAACTGATAACCATACATAAAGAACTCTTTAAAAATATTGGAATGAAAAATATTACATGAGATATTTGCTTATTATTGATAAGAATGCAAAGATTTCATATTACAGCATATGAACAAAAAATTAGCAACAAGTATCAAACTGATTTGTATATTTTTTATAAATCTTGCTCATAAGAAAGGATATTATTGATAGCATATATATATATATTGATAGAATATATATATATTGTTGTGAGTTCGGCTTTTCCCCATGAAATATTTTGTGTGTCTTTGCGACGTTTCGGTGAAATCACATTCGCCATCTTCAGGCTGAAGTTATTGACTTCTGCTGCTGGTCTGAGTATGGTATTATAATAATAAGATGGCAAATGTGATTTTGCCAAAACGTCGCAAAGACACTCAAAATATTACACGGGAAAAAACTCAAACTCACAACAATCTACATACACATACTGTGAAAATCCATGAAAAGACACATCCACACCCAGAGAAAGAGAGAGAGAGAGAGAGAGAGAGAGAGAGAGAGAGAGAGAGAGAGAGAGAGAGAGATGATGTAGATTATTATGTTCATATGTTTTAAAAGCATTCTACTTGCTAAGTTTTATTTAACTCTTTAAGCTGCAAATTAATGGCAATAAAACATCCCAGTCTGTCTGATAATCTCTGACAACTAGAGAAAACTGCACGTACTAAACCCTGACCCACCACATCTTTTATCTGCATGTGTACTCTCCACAGGCCAAGCAAATAAAGGCCAACTGATAATTTACACATGAATGAACTTTCTTTACAGACTAGGCACCAGAGACATTTCTTTTCTCTGTTGCTGAAAGAAAAGCAGCCAAGTCTAAGCTTGTCTCACCAGAAATCATACAAGTGAAACATTGATATGTTCGAAAAAGGCAGATCAGCAAAGGGAGAGTGTTCCGAACGCCTGATAAAAATGGCAGCCACAAAGGACTGCGTGAATATTTATCTCAAAATAGGACTGAGGGTAACAATAGGCCTTTATCTTATTCTAGATAGGTAATATCTTACAAATCAAAATGAAGATACAGTCCTGTCAGAAGATTACACAAGATACCTGAATGGGTATCTCTAAAGAAAGATAAACTATACAAACCTTGATAACTATCAATTATGATCAGCATTTCCAATTTACCTGGGAAGTGATAACTTTGAACCTGCTAATGTACTTGTTAAAGCATCAAACTAGAAACTAGAAGAATCCAAAGGAAGGATTAAAACTAAATTTTAATCCTGCCTTTGGCACAAAGCCAGATGGGTGACTTTAGACAACTCAATATCTCTCAGCCCTAGAAAGGAGGCAATGGCAAACCACTTTTGAAAAACTTTGTAGAGAAAACGGCCAGGATTTCTCCAGATATCCAGCCTTTTTTTGGCTGGATATTTGGAATCTTAGTTTATTACTAAAAGTTCACAGTTAAAACTAGATAATGTTTGTTGTGGTTAGCTCTGGCCCAGCTCCTGCCCCAAAGACTGTGGATGTGGGGGAGACATCCACATGCTGCAGGCCTGTTTTGCCCCCGGTGGAATCTGCTGATGAAGGCTCCTCTGACCAAGAAGACATGAGTGACAGAGAGGAGGAGAGTGTGGCAGACAGCTCAGAAGGAGATCAATTATCTAGCTCCTCCTTGGATTCAGAACAAGAGTTAATGATACAGCCACGCATGCAGAGAGTGATGCATAGGCAACAACAACTGAGAGATTATTATCAAAGAAAATGAGGCCACCTGTGGTTGGGTGGGGCTGCGGTAATTAGTGAGTCTGCTATAAATAGCAGCCTGTGGGTTTGGCCATTGTGGAGGATTATCTGATCGTTGTGTTTCGTGACTGCTTTACTGACTTTGACCTATTGTGTGCTGATTTTTCCCTGCTTTGAAACTAAACCAGAGCAAAGTGTGTTTCGCTTTGTGAAAGAAGAAGGACTGTGAATTGCCTCACAGCTGCAAGCTAAGTATCACAGAACTGATAAGGGACTTGTACAAATTACCAGTTTGTCTGGAGACAAGTGCTCTTTGCTATACCAAAAGAGGGCTTAGTTTAAGTGACTTTTCATTATATAGAACATTGTTTTGAATTTTCAAACGTGTGTGTGTCTGAAATTTGTACCTGTGAATTTTTGGGAGAAGTCTACCAGAGAGGCTGACAGAACAATGTTATTAAAATGAAACAAGAAAAGAAGAAAAAATATGTTATCTACGTAAGCATTTATGAATGAATGTTGTTTGTAGATGGTGAACATGTTAGCAATAACACTTTTTAACAGAGGCAGCATATTTACCCCACAATCCGGGTCCTCATTTTACCCGCTTCGGAAGGATGGAAGGCTGAGTCAACCTTGAACTGATGATGAGATTTGAACCGCTGACCTACAGATCTATAGTCAACTTTAGTGGCTTGCAGTACTGCAATCTACCGACTGCATCACCCTGGCTTGTTTTTTAAGCCATAGAAGTAAACTTAAAGAAGCTGTTATTGCTTTTCGGTGTCATAGACCAATGCTATTCTTCCACAAATAAGCTCATTATATGGTAAAACACATTAAACATTCCCTATAATAAAATACTTTTGAAAATTTATATTAATAATATATGAAGCTTTTATTGTTTTGGTCTTACTACTGCTGTTCTTGAATCATTATTAAGCCTTTGATTGGTTTATGATCGTTTATATTACATTCCTGATTCTATTTATTATAAATATTGAAGCTGTAAGAACATAGGAATCTACCTTACACTAAATTATACCAGTAGTTCATTTATCTCCATATTAAGTTTTGACTGAGAACGATTCCTCAGACTTTTTTCAGCCTTATATGGGAATTGACAAGCATTGAATCAGGAATCCTGTGTATGCAATTGTGACCTCTCCTCCTCAATTACTTACGGTATATGCAGGGGTGGGCTACTGCCTGGACAAGGGAGGGGGGACGCAATGGGATAGCAAAAATGGAGCTCCACCCCAGAGCACACAATTTGCACTTAAAGATGTTGAAAGAAAATGCAGGGCCTGCATAAGCCACACCCACAGTGTGGTAGTAAAAATTGGTAGCCCTTCACTGCTTATATAGTACAAAATCTGTAACATTTGTTACATATTGTTTGATTTTTGAATTTTATGAATCAATTCAATCATGTCCACCAACTAAATAATAGCCAATAAGAAACAGGATTTTTACTACAGGATATAGATGGTCAGACAGTACGTTATAGCCCTCTACTAGCAACAATCCACTACAAGTGGCTATAAGTATAAATTCATATTTTTGTGTGAGAGAAAGATTATCATCCACAAACATATTATTATAGGGCAGGGATGTCAAATTTGTGTCCTTCAGGTTGGATGTGTCATGCGCTGGCCACACCCACACCCAGTTTAGCAAAGGGGGGGAAAGTTGCAATACGTCACATGGTGATGCTATGACAATACGAGATTGACACCTCTGTTTTAGGACAAAGCAATTGGTATGTTTACTAGCTTGACTTATTTATTTATAAAGATAATACACAGGTGATGCCACATCTAAATTATGGTTCAAATCGGAATTATATATTCTTTACATTCAAAGCAGTAAATCTGATCAATAAAATCTCAAGAGCTGTTTTTCTGAGTTTCTCAATGTGTTGCTGTTTATCTCAATGGATGGATGGGTAGATAAATAAATAAATAACACTGTCATTGAATACAGAGTCACTTGTTGAGATGAGCAGCTACAGAAATCAAATCAATCTATAAATAAACATTGTCCTAATGAGTCTTTCAAAATCTTAAAAATTTCCTACTTATATAATGTCAAACAATTACAGATAACATTATTACAGTTTCATCTGCTTTCCATTCTTCCAAAGGTTTTTTTAAAATTTATTTATTTTGTCCAATACACAATAATACACAATGAAGGTTATAGAGGATATAGTAGAGACGAAATACAAGATATAGGAGAGACTATAGGACAGGGGACGGAAGGCACTCTAGTGCGCTTATGTACGCCCCTTAGCCTTGCTCTAAAATAACCCCTACCATAACTCTAACTTAATTTTTTTTATTCCACTGCCATATATCAATAAGGGGGTGGCGGCTTATTATTTAAGTGTTTTCTAAGTGACAAAGTAAACAAAAGTAAGAAAGCAGAGGCTGAGTTTTGTAATATACATTCAAAAATGGGTAAGTCCCAAGAACAATATGATAAGCAGTGGCTCCATCCCTTAAATACTTTTATGTGACAATCAAATACATTTTGGTTTTATTGTCGCCTAACTTTTCTTCTGTTAAAATGAGCATCTCCTAAAATAATATCTCTGTTAACATCAATTCAATTACTGTACTGCCAATTCAATTAATTCAACATCTGCAGAAGAAAGTTATAGATGGAATCCAGAATGTGTATCACTACACTAAGAAATGTATACTAGATTATTTCAAGTTCCTGTAAAAAAACAACTGACAAACACTTTAATGTCCAAAAGGATCGCAGATGACTATGCTAATATCTTTCAGGGGTGAATGAGCTTTTGATCTTCCAGGGATGGAAGGAGATTCTGGGCTTTTAAAAATGGGTACGGATACTTTTGTTTCAGTTATGTAAAGTTATATTATTTATTGGAAATATTTTTAAAATCCCACCTTTATTATATTTACAAATAACAAAAGGCGGCCAACATATATAATATTCTTTCCTTCTCCTATTTTCTGCTCAACAATAACCCTGTTGAAGTGAGTTGGGCTGAGAGAGTGACTGACTGAAACTCACCCTTTTTGCTTTCATGCCTAAAGCAGGACCAGAACACATAATCCCCTGCTTTCTAATCTGGTACCTTAAATATTACAGTGTATTATTAATAAAAATCCCAACAAATCAGCATAAATATAATTTGTATGATTGCACTTAAAACCTTCAAAGTTTAAAGCTAAAATTTAATTATCTTTCTCAATCCTATATCTTTTAGGATGTTCCATAATTTAGGCCTTATATGTGTTGTGGGACACTTACGCAGGACAAAATAATAACACTAAACTGAGTGTTCTTTATGGATTCCACATGTCTAAAAGGTTTTGCTTTTGAAAGTTTTCTTATCCTGTAGCATAAACAAAGCTTATCTTTGTGCTGTCTATTATCTTCAGTGGACAGCTAATTATTCAAGCTACATAGAAAGACCACTGCTGTTGTGGCATATCTCAAAAATATACAGTATGCAGAAGCTAGTTGGTCAGTAATAGTTCTGCACTCAGTAGTTTGGTTAGATGATTTCTATTCTAATCCCTTATATTACATAACAGAAACATATAAACATAGAAGACTGACGGCAGAAAAAGACCTCATGGTCCATCTATTCTGCCTTATACTATTTCCTGTATTTTTATCTTAGGATGGATATATGTTTATCCCAGGCATGTTTAAATTCAGTTACTGTGGATTTACCAACCACGTCTGCTGGAAGTTTGTTCCAAGGATCTACTACTCTTTCAGTAAAATAATATTTTCTCATGTTGCTTTTGATCTTTTCCCCAACTAACTTCAGATTGTGTCCCCTTGTTCTTGTGTTCACTTTCCTATTAAAAACACTTCCCTCCTGAACCTTATTTAACCCTTTGACATATTTAAATGTTTCGATCATGTCCCCCCTTTTCCTTCTGTCCTCCAGACTATACAGATTGAGTTCATTAAGTCTTTCCTGATACGTTTTATGCTTAAGACCTTCCACCATTCTTGTAGCCCGTCTTTGGACCCGTTCAATTTTGTCAATATCTTTTTGTAGGTGAGGTCTCCAGAACTGATCACAGTATTCCAAATGTGGTCTCACCAGCGCTCTATATAGCGGGATCACAATCTCCCTCTTAATATGATTAAATGGATCATATCAAAAGGCAATCTGATCTTTAATATTATGTCAGGAAATCTTTAACATTCAGAAATTATTGAAGATGAATTTTGCATTAAAAAAAACATTATCAAGAATATCATTTGAATTAATTAATAAGCATCTTGTTGCTCTTTTCCTGTTATTGCATTTCTGGATTTTCCCCCCATTGTACTTTGATTCCATTTCATTTCCTCTTTTATTTGTTCACCTTCCCATATCCCATTCCCCTGATGGTTGCTGCCCTCTGCTTCTCTAGATCTTCTGTTGCATCCTCCATGGCTCATTCTTGGTCTTCTGTTGTTGTTTTTTTTTCAAAGGTCACTTCCTCTACCTCCTCCTGACTGTTTAGAATTCTTTGCTGTATTTATGGCCATCTTCTATTTATCCTGATTCCTTCCTCTACCCATTTCAACCTTTTGTCATATATCTCATTTATCTTCTTGCTCCTGTCATCCCTCTTCATCTGAAAAGATAATGACAGAAAGAAAGCGAGAAAAACCTGACCTGTACGACATGCATATATTATTGTATCTGAATTTATCCAAGTATGAAGACATCCTTACTTGTTAATTAGTGATGTGATTTTGGCTATATGTAAACAAGAGAATGAAAGAAAAAAATCCTTGAGCTTCCTTTCTGAAATGCCAGGTAGAATTAGTTTGAATCTCATAATTCATAATTCAGTAAAAATATTGAACTACCCTCTTATTTCAACCATTGTTTTAATAATGTCTATTTTACCCCATGGCATAATGAGTATGTGATAGGAAGGAATCCTATATCCCTGTTTAGAATTGGATCAAAGCGGGCTTCATTGTCAAAATCAATCACACCTTGGAATCTCCTTCCTCCACACTCTTTTTGCTTTCATCTGCATTAGTCTCTGATGCAAAGGCTATTTAAAAGGTAGCTTCAAGGGCAACACTAACAAAGTTCATTTTAATCTATCATTGAAAAAATGTTCTAGATAGCGGTCTAGGTTTAATTAATAATAACATAGTAAAATTTATTTGTAGACCAGACTACACATTATTTTTAAGCTATGAGTAATAGACAAGCATTTTAACTCTAATGTTAACCTAAGAAAGACACTCTGGATCAGAATCCTAATGATTTTAGTCCACTTCCTGGCACAGTTCCAGGATCAATTAAACGGCTGGAACCTGCACTTTTAAATGGTCAGTCTGAGAAATCAGTGAATTCTTTTTGAAAATACCCTATGAGACTAGACTTTCAATCCTGGGCCTAGAAAGTTTAGAACTAAGACGCCTTAAACAAGATCTAAGTATTGCCCACAAGATCATATGCTGCAACGTTCTGCCTGTTGGCGACTACTTCAGCTTCAACCACAACAACACAAGAGCACACAACAGATTTAAACTTAATATTAACTGCTCCAAACTTGACTGTAAAAAATATGACTTCAGTAACCGAGTTGTCGAAGCGTGGAACTCATTACCGGACTCCATAGTGTCATCCCCAAACCCCCAACACTTTACCCTTAGATTATCTACGGTTGACCTATCCAGATTCCTAAGAGGTCAGTAAGGGGTAAGTACAAGTGCACTAGATTGCCTTCCGTCCCCTGTCCTATTGCTCTCCTATATCTCCTATACCTTTCTTCTATTCCTATATCTCTTCTTCTATTCTTTCATTGATATGTTCTATTACTATATCTTCTTTTCTATTATTTCTTAGATATATTTTACTATGAGTCTCTCCTCTATAACCTTCATCATGTATTTTACTATGTGTATATAGATATATACCCACTAAAACCCTAATTGTGTATTGGACTGACTGACTGACTGACTAACTAACTAACTAACAAACAAACAAACAAACAAACAAACAAACAAACAAACAAATAAATGAATAAATGAATGAATGAATAAAAATATATAATTCAATGAGGAATTGGATATGGAGCAGAACCATAGAATGAGACAAAACTCCCTTATCTGGGATCTCAATCTAAATCAAGTCCTGTTAACTTATCTAAGAATAAAAGATTTAATCACGTCAGAGAAAGGTATCAATCACTCGAAGAACGTTGACCCCCAAAAATCCAGAGATGGAGATGACCAAGCTATGTCCATCAAGTCTGAGGATTGAGTTGTAACTGAGGATTCCAGGCAAAGGCAGAGCCCTCAAATAAAAATGGACAGACTCAGTCCTGCAAGCTGAATGGATAAGGTCAACCCATTCTGGATTCACCTACCATGGAGAATGAACTGTTTGATCTTATGAGTTTTGGAAAAATAAACCAAAAATCCAAAAAATCAAAATAGGATTACCTGCATTATTGAATTTAATGGAAAATTAGCAGTTTGTACACAAGGTTAAAAGAAAAATAGAAAAGTCAGCTATTTTGTACTTGTTCAACTAAAATCTGAGTTCAAAGTCACACTATGGGATGCTAGCACACTAACATTTTGCTAGCTTTCCCTAGCAGGTTTGACATCCCATGAGCACCAAATGTTATATTTTATTGTTAAATGATGACAATTCTTCAGCTTTAATAACCTAGACAGGAAGAAAAAGTACAAAAATAAAAGCTTTTACTTTTCTAGGGTATTATGTTTATTTTTTAATTGTTCACTCATAAATAAATTACTATGATTTATAATTACAAGAACATAGTCATATTTATTTCAATCAATTATCTATTTAAGGAGTTTTAAATAATCAGGATAATACAATGGTGCTTCAATGACAAAGAAATATCATGGCTGATGAAATAATCTATTATTATTATTATTATTATTATTTATTGGATTTGTATGCCGCCCCTCTCCACAGACTCTAAAGACTTTCCCTCTGATAAGTTGGAGGCTTTAGGTTATTCAGTAATTAACACTAGACCTTTTAATACTTTTAAGTACCTCAAGACCTAATAATTAGGAATGATTATTTTTAATTCACTTTAGCAAGAAATAGCTCTATAATATGCATTAAATACAATAAAATATACTTATATAAATTTATCTTTTTATCTTTGTTCTTGTTTTTGAGTAAAGAAATGTTTTTCTTTTCTTGTTTCACAGAAAAAATGCTGTGCATGAACTAAAGTCTCAAGTGAAAAACTGTGTTTCTGCTGAGGTCTCTTGTAACTTATTTTGATGGATATTTAAGTGAAAAATTCTTCCCATATTCTTGAAAATTATATATATAAACACCAATACTGTGGTACCTCTACTTAAGAACTTAATTCATTCCGTGACCAGGTTCTTAAGTAGAAAAGTTTGTAAGTAGAAGCAATTTTTCCCATGTAAAAGCTAATAATGCGTGCAAAGCCATTAGGAAAGAAATAAAAGCTTGGAATTTGGGTGGAAGGAGGAGGAGGAAGAAGAGGAGGAGGATAGTCGCTGCCGAAGGAAGAAGGTGAGGTGAGGGAAATCAAAAAAATCCAAAACTTTAAGGCTTTAAAAAAAAGGCGAATTTGTGGTGGCGAGGAGAAGCGCGTGCCTCCCATACACCCGGCACGAGGCTGCCTCCCATACACTGCGCCAGAGAGAGAAACCCAGGTGGGGGAGAGGGGGAAACGTCCCGCTCCTTTGACCGAAAGGCGGCTGCTGCTGCTGCTACCTGCTTCCTCTTCCTTCCCATGCTGAAGAGCTCCCCTCTCCTCTTGCTTGCTCGCTTTGTAGCCGGTGTCTTTCCTTCACTGAGGTGACTCATCAGTTTGGCTGAAGTTGAGTTGATCTGGCCGGGGCGAAGTGCCCCCTTTTGCCTTTCCACGCCCAGACGCTCCAGGAGGCAACCTCGCACCGGGTGTATGGGAGGCTGTGTGAGGGAATCACCACAGTGAAGTGGTTTATTCCCTCTCCAAGCGCCGAAAGGGAAATGCTTTGTTCGCTCTGGACTGCTAAAACCTCCTTAAGAAAAGCCTGAGATGGCCGGGATTAAAGGAGGAATGGTAGGAAACTGGCCGGGCCTTCGTGCTGCTCTCAAATTTCCTGGGAAAATTTTCTGGGTTCGAGTTCTTAAGTAGAAAATGGTTCTTAAGAAGAGGCCAAAAAATCCTGAACATCCGGTTCTTATATAGAAAAGTTCTTAAGTAGAGGCGTTCTTAGGTAGAGGTACCACTGTATTTTGTTACTTCTCTCCAAGTTGACTATATTGCTGATGAGTATTACTCTCTATTTCAATTTTGAAATCATTCTTCAATTATAACATCACTGACTTAGTCTGCCTTTTCCTTGTAAAATGTATAATGTACAGCAAAACTAAGGAAAACAAAAGCAAAATTGAATGAGAAAATGATCATAATGTAAATGTATACATATATGTTATAATTTGAACGTTGAGATATCCAATTTTGGAATAATCATATCAAGAGATCATTTGAATGTGATTATAATGACAAAATAACATTACACGTGGGATATAAATAATTGTCCCTTATGAAATATTTGGGGTATCATCACTCAATCTGACTAAAAAAGTTATTATTTATCCTGCAAGGAATCTCCCTTAGAGATTGGTGAGTTATGGTCATAATTATTGCCTCAAATATGTTTCCAGCACGACAACACTACTTTATTTTATAAGACGTACTGGAGCTGAAAAAGGCAGCAGGGTCAACTGCAGTTGGCAGCTATCCTAGGGGAAAAAATAATAAAACAAGCAGAAGTCATGCATGACTATGAGTAACATTAACACCACAAGACTGTTGTTTAAGATGAAATATATGGTTGCATGCATTGGATAGAATGAGCCTAATGGAGAGAGGTGCCAGTTAGGAAATATTTCTCATTTTGGTAAGGATTAAAAGATGCCGTAAAGAACAAGTCCATGACCATATGTTCTAAATATATAACTTGGAAATCCATAAACTCCTGTTTCAGGAATTTGCATAATTCCAGCTTGTAGCATATACTTGTTTTTCAGTCTTTTGGGGTTTGCTTGTATTAACAGTTAGAATTGTTCAAGTACAGATTCAAATATCCATACCTCTTACTACTTCCAAGCAGACAAGTAATTATGAGACTTCAAAACAGGAAAACTACCAATCATTGTAGAAAAGTCTCAATGCAGATGTACTAAATTGTGCTTTTTGCAAGATAAAAAATGTATCTTGCAGTAAAAACTACTGGAGACCCAATTCAAATTAATGTAAGGGGTAAAATATTTGCATTCAATTTGATTTAGGTGAAAATAAATTATTGGGAAGAACATTTTTCCCTATTAGCAGACTTTCTTATGTCTATGGAGATTCTCAGTCATCCAGGTCATGGTTTCCCCAAAGGCTCTTTTTTCAAGAAGTAACTGGACTTTCTGTTTTTCTTTGAAGATGTTTTGCTTCTCATCCAGGAAGCTTCTTCAGCTCTGACTGGATGTTGGGTTCCATTCTTGGATGAGAAGCGAAACATCTTCAAAGAAAAACCAGGAAGTCTCGTTGCCTCTTGAATAAACACCTTTGGGACAGACTTTCTTTTGATACCAAATTTCCCTTATGCTTTGGCATTATGTGGACTAAATGCTAAAGAATCAAATACCTGCAAATATATGATATGTGGTAGAACATTTTATATTTCACAGTTATACAAAGTTATATAACTATGCAGGTCTTGAACAATTGATGAAGCTTTTAAAAACAATTTTTAAAATGATTGTTCAAGGAAGATTAATCTCACTCAGAGGTTGGTTTGGGGATAGAGAATATACAACAGTTTCTTCAAAGGCTTTCCTGTTTGGCATAAAATATTTAAATAATATTAACCCATGAGAATTTGAGCATTTTAAGAGACAAAAAAGTAGATTATTGTATTTGAAACAGAGAACAAAACCTAGTAAGATGAAGCCACTGATGTTAAGTGTTTTTACATCAAAGTCCTCAAGTAGCCCAATGAGCTTTAACTTATTTATGCAGCACCATATGATACAGATATTTGCCCGTAGCATTACAAAACAGACAGTCTTGATACAAAAGTTCTCCAGGAGTTAACAGACAAACTGGGCATTCCTATTTCTTATTTATGTCCTGTCTAGGAATAGAAAATAAATTGTCATTGATGAGGCAAAACTCATTAAACAGGTCTTCAAAAGTTAGAAAAAGCAAGGGACACCCTATTGAGAGTTCATTCATGTTTGAACCAAGATTTCATTAATCTCTGATCATGAAAATAATAAAATCATTCTCCAACGTCCTTTAAATATTTTGTGCATCTTTTCATCATAATGATAACATTAAAATAACATTGCTAGAGAAGGGAACAAAAGTGAGTTTGTAAAATAGATTTTAAAATATTTAAACTGCAAAGTGAAGTTAAAATAGTGAGTTAATATTAATAATGGGAAATAATGAGTCCGTCTGCATTAAGAATTTATTTAATTTTGGTAGCTAAAGTTTGCCTTAAAAGTTTCAATTAAAGCATATACACTATTTCTTTCACCTGATTGTAGCCCCATATGGCAAGGTCAGTCCTTTCAGTGAACAAACAGCTCAGTCGCCTCCAGTGTAGCTGTTATCTTCCTCAACAAGGGGAGACATTTGGCACAGCCTAAAGCTGGGGCATGAACCCTGGCTAAGCTTAAGACATTTATCTGACAGCATCAGCTGACACTCCACAAACACATTTGCTCTCCATGACCTCAGAGCATTTGTGATTAATCAAAAATGTATCTTGAATCTTGAGAACAAGCTACAAGCAGGCACACACAAAAAAGAATATGCCCTCGATCTCATTTATTGACTCAAGAGGTATATTGAATTTAGAAATAGCAAATAGAATAAAATGATCAATATGTTCTCACTTGTCCATGGAACAGCAAACTTTATCCCTCAAGCAAGAAACATTGATCATGTAAATGTTTGAGCCATTTTGTTTTCTTCTTTTTTTTAGGTTTTAAAAGGCAAAACCAATGTATTTAGTTTAGTTTAGTTTAGTTTAGTTTAATCAGATTTGTATGCCGCCCCTCTCCGCAGACTCGGGGCGGCTCACAGCAACAGCAATACAAGACAAATCCAATATTAAATTAATTTTAAGAACACCACAAGTTAAAAACCAATCATACACACTAGCATACCATACACAAATTTTATAAGCCTAGGGGGAAGGAACATGTCAATTCCCCCATGCCTGACGACAGAGGTGGGTTTTAAGGAGCTTACGAAAGGCTAGGAGGGTGGGGGCAACTCTGATATCTGGAGGGAGTTGATTCCAAAGGGTCGGGGCCGCCACAGAGAAGGCTCTTCCCCTGGGTCCCGCCAAACGACATTGTTTAGTTGACGGGACCCGGAGAAGGCCAACTCTGTGGGACCTAACTGGTCGCTGGGATTCGTGCGGCAGAAGGCGGTCCCGGAGATATTCTGGTCCGGTGCCATGAAGGGCTTTATAGGTCATAACCAACACTTTGAATTGTGACCGGAAACTGATCGGCAACCAATGCAGACTGCGGAGTGTTGGTGTGACATGGGCAAATTTAGGAAAGCCCATGATAGCTCTCGCAGCTGCATTCTGCACGATCTGAAGTTTCCGAACACTTTTCAAAGGTAGCCCCATGTAGAGAGCGTTACAGTAGTCGAGCCTCGAGGTGATGAGGGCATGAGTGACTGTGAGCAGTGACTCCCGGTCCAAATAGGGCCGCAACTGGTGCACCAGACGAACCTGGGCAAACGCCCCCCTCGCCACAGCTGAAAGATGTTTCTCTAATGTGAGCTGTGGATCGAGGAGGACGCCCAAGTTGCGGACCCTCTCTGAGGGGGTTAGTGACTCCCCCCCCAGGGTGATGGATGGACAGATGGAATTGTCCTTGGGAGGCAAAACCCACAGCCACTCCGTCTTATCCGGGTTGAGTTTGAGTCTGTTGACACCCATCCAGACCCCAACAGCCTCCAAGCACCGGCACATCACTTCCACTGCTTCGCCGACTGGACAAGGGGTGGAGATGTAAAGCTGGGTATCATCTGCATACTGATGATACCTCACCCCATGCCCTTGGATGATCTCACCCAGAGGTTTCATGTAGATATTAAATAGTAGGGGGGAGAGGACCGACCCCTGAGGCACCCCACAAGGGAGTAACCTAGAGGTCGACCTCTGACCCCCCACTAACACCGACTGCGACCGGCCAGAGAGGTAGGAAGAGAACCACTGAAGGACAGTGCCTCCCACTCCCAACCCCTCCAGCCGGTGCAGAAGGATACCATGGTCGATGGTATCGAAAGCCGCTGAGAGGTCAAGAAGCACCAGGACAGAGGATAAACCCCTGTCCCGGGCCCGCCAGAGATCATCCATCAGCGCGACCAAAGCAGTTTCCGTGCTGTAGCCGGGCCTGAATCCTGTAGACTGCTGCTACATTAGGGGAGAAATATTAGAGAAGTGCCTTTACTATAAGATAACTGAACAATATAATTTGGGAAAATATGAATGTGCTCCTAAGTTGCTGCTGAAGTTTCTATTCAACTATGTATTTTGTGAATTTTTGTAGACAGTTGCCAAAATAAAACATTTAAAAGAGTTTAAAAAGTTAATGAAGTCAAATAATTTACTTTGAAGAAGGTTCCCTATAAATGAGGCAGAGGTATAACCTATCCCCTGAGACTGTTTACAATTTATAATTTATATCTCTATTTGAAATACCCTGTTTTTCAGTCATCTAGTAAGTGATATGATTAGCATTTGAATATCATAATATTCTACTTTACAAAAACCAGAATAGAAGCTTTTAGAGCTTTTAAGGTTGTAATTCACTTTTAAAGAAGAGTGCTTCACTTATATCTAATTAATTGTGTGTGGGGGGGGGGGGAGAACCCTGAAAACTATTCATATTCAATACATAATGGATATGACTTATAAATACCTCCACAATTACACATATTTCTATTTCATTCTATCCTGATTACTTACCACTTAGTTTACAAGCCTATGTTGCTTCAAAACAGATTTCTTATTCTATCAACTACTATATGCCCTTTGGTCTTTGTTGACATGATCAACTTTCATAGCATGTGCTTTCCATAAAATGGTTGTACTAATTAGAAGACATAAAATCATGCTGAGACATTATATGAATTATATTTTGCATCCCCCAAACTCACAGCAGTATGATTTTTACTGCTAACATTTTCAACTAATTCTCTCCATGCCAATCAGCATTTCAGAATTATCTTGAACTACAATAAAATTGATCTTATTGCTTAATAACTTCACAATACATGCTTTAGTAATCTATATTTTCACTACTTTTTTGAAAATTTAGAATGATTTTTTCTTCCACATGTTTTGTAAATATTTAGCTCTTAAGTGCAATAATAGAACCGTATCACTCAATATATTGAATACCACATCCATAAAACCTAGGTCCATTGCTTCTCGTGGAGCTGTTTGCTTCACATGATTACACCATTAATTCCATGGAAAATAACTTTTAATACAATACTGGCTTACTTACTTTTCATATGAAGAAGAAAAAGGATTTCAATCTCATACTGATAGCAAATTAATAGCACTTAGACTTATATACCACTTCAGTGCTTTATAACACTTTCTAAGTCAGTGATTCTCAACCTTTCTAATGCCGTGATCCCATAATACAATTCCTCATGGTGTAGTGACCTCCAACCTTAAGTCTCCATAATTCCCCAACAGAACTTTAAGATGATTGGCAGGAAGGTCAGAGGGACATCCTCACTGTAAATGCCTGATTGGTCGGATTGTAAAATATATTCCAAGGCACCAGAATAGAAGCTTTAGTTCCTAACACCACGGGAAATTTGTCTTTTCCCATGGTCTTAGGTGACCCCTGTGAAATGGTTATTCGATCCCCAAAGGGGACCTGACCCCCAGGTTGAGAACCACTGCTCTAAGGGGTTTATAGAGCCAGCATATTGCCGTCAACAATGGTCCTCAAATAGTGATACCACACTCCACAATGTCTACGTAATTACTAACACAATAGTGCTGATAATCCAGAGAAGAGTTCCATCTGCAAAACAGGAAGGATTCACTTTCACTGGATCAGAGTGTGCATGAGAAATTTTATCAGCTTTTTCAAGAAGGGAACTATCTTTAGGCTGTTGCAGCAAAAACACCAGAGAACGAAGCTTATGAAATTTCATATGACACAAGCTTTTGTTAGCTACAATACACTTTAGATTCCAAACTATCATCTCCATTTAGCACATGGACACACATTTGAGAATTTAGTGTTCAAAAGGCTAACGCTCAGATCAGATAAAATGAAATGTACTATTATAATTATGATAAGGTTACATTCCTAAATAGGTACAAGGGAATAAATTCCAGGGAACATCTTGAAGCTATACTTGTACAGGATGTATATGGAGTATGCCACAAGATAATGCTAAAGATGTGGCATTTGAAAAGGAAGGTTATGCTGATTTCAAGGGAAGATTGTTGGACATATGCAAACTAAGTTAAATTTCAAAGTCTGAAGCCAAGACCTTCAAAATAGCTCATATAATGTGATAGTTCATAAAGTTCAGGTAATACATACTATATATCTACATTACTGTACATTACATTACTCCGAGTCTTCGGAGAGGGGCAGCATACAAATCTAAATATTATTATTATTATTATTATTATTATTATTATTATTATTATTATTGATGATAATAATAATAATAATAATAATAATAATAATAATAATCGTCCCATTTCTATATACTTCTGGCAGTCAGTGACCCTTGTCCTAGACATTAGTGTACTATAGGTTGTATATACAGTGTATTTATCTAGAAAGCCATTTTAAAATATTTTGGTCCTTAAAGTAAAAGACAGTTTATATTAAAAGATGAACATAAATTATGTTTGAATAGTCTTTTCTATGTTTGGATTTTTATTATATAGAATACCCAGAGTCATTTGAAGTTGAGTGTTTTAAAATCTCATAAATAAACAAACAACAAACATACCAGTATTGATTGATAGATGGGAGATCAAATGATCTGTATAAAATCAATAAATTTAATCTAATATAATAGTATTATATTGTAAGCTGCCTTCTGAGAAAACTGAATGAAAGCAGCTATTCAAATGGTCAGCGACCTCCTTATTGCCATCATTGTATGTATTATTCCCGGTACTAAGCTTCGTGATGCTGCAGTTTTTCTTCTTCCTATCACTAATATATCTGAATAAGGTTTTATCCCCCTTCTTTACAGGCACACACACACAAAAGAATATGCCTCTTTTGAGGCTTTAGCAGCATTTATTATCTATTTCACCTCCTTGTCTCATTTTATACATATCTCTGTCAGCTATACTTCCAGACTCTTTATACCTCCTATAGGCAGACTTTTTTTCATTGACTATAGCCCTTACATCATTACTAAACCACAGGGGTTTCTTCTTCCTTTTCCCTTTAGTTATATGCCTTACATACAGTCCAGTGGCTTTTAAGATGGCCTTTTTAAATACAGTCCACTGGGCGCTCGCTTTTGCTGTTTTATCCCTCCCCTTTAATTCATTATTTAAATATTCCCCCATTTCATTGAAATGTATTTTTCTGAAATCCAATACTGTACTTTGGTTGTAGTATAGGATTGCTCACAATCAGTTTTTACATCAAACCACAAACATAGGTGGTCACTGCAACCTAAATTTTTTCCCACCTTAACCTCTGAAACCCGATAACATTACTAACATGCTATGAGACGCAATTGTTTAATTTTAAAGAGTAAAGTAAGGCAGACATATATATCCTATAATTACCCTAGAATGAAAAATGATATTGTAGCTTGATGTCATTTCAAGGTGTATATATATGTGTGTGCTTGCTTTTCCAAGCAGGACATTCTAATAATTCCGTTTTTTCTTAGGTCAACCTCTTTTGCAACAATATTCAGTGACGGTTTTGTATAATTTCTGTGGTATTCTCTGATTTCTAATAGAATCTGGCCCAATAAAGATATCTTACTTATTGTGTTTCTCTACATTAGAGTCATTTATAAAATGCTCGTGGTTTCTGTACAGGTTGCACGACAGAAGCTTTATATGTGCTTACGCTACAAAAACTAACATGAATTGAAACACTAGACACCCCAGCTGTATGTTTTGGCATCCATGGTGAAAATGAGCAGAAAATCTAGCTGTTCCATATCAAGAACTATTTTTACTAGTGCTAATGTGCCTTAAATACCTTGTTCCACAGATGAGTGGCCTGGCACCTGCTGCATGAGAAATAGCCAATTACTGTTCAGTGCCTCTAATTTTCTGATTCAATTAGCATGCTTCAGAGCTTTCCAGTTTAATTGCAAACTACTTCAGTTAGCTCTCTGATTAATCATTGCCCATCTGCAAGCCATCGGAAAACTTAGTGGAACAAATTTGTGTACTTTGGAATGCTGGGAGCTTAGCAAATCAAACTTGTTTTGGTATATAAAGCTTTAATTTTGTTTGCCCTTTTCAGCTGCACTTGTAAAAAGCTCTGTACTGATTAAACAGGAAATCCAGACAATAATATGCTACATTATGCATATAATTACTGTAAATACAGCCGAGACTGGAGAAACATCATTTAAGGTTAGGCACTAACATGTATGGAGTAGGAGGTCAAGACAACACATTTGGAATCAATTTCTTCCCATTATACAAGAAAATAAATATCACAAAAACAATCATATGACACTCCCCAATATGTATACTTTTACTAATTTTATTTTAAGCACATGTACAACTACTGTAAATCTAACATATTTTAGATGGACTGCATCTATGCACCTATGTAGTTTTATTGAGAGATTATAGGACTTTAACTGGATCCTATAAGAATATAAGGAAAATCTGCATTCAAGTAAGTATTGCTAACATGAAAATTAGGGAAAAAATGAAATATGTTTCTTATTATTCTTATGCCTCCCTTCCAACAATCTCAAGCCAAGACTCTCTTCATTTTATATGCAAGTTGTGCTAAACCACTGTTGGCAATGCAGGCTTTGTTTGATGGACATTTAAGGTAATCTGCTACTAGGTTGTCATCTATCAGCTATATCTCTGCCATAACATTAACCCCGGAAAGTCTTTTTTTTTTGGTGGGGGAAGGGGGTCACAATTACCATTTTTGTTCTTATGACTTTTTCCTGCCCTAACAATTTATTTCTTGAAGGCCTTTCTGCTTTTCCTTTCATCTAATAGACTCACAGATTTCAAGCATCTAATATTTCCATGTAGTGTTTCTTCTCTTTTAATGTGGTACATGAGTGTTAGTTAAGGATTGGTTAATTCAGATGTGAGTATCACACAATTTTTTTCCCCTCAAGAGATATAGCATCACTGAAAAACTATGAAAAATAGAAATTCATGGGTGTCAGCATCTGCAATAGAATAGAATAGAATAGAATAACAGAGTTGGAAGGGACCAACCCCCTGCTCAGGCAGGAAACCCTATACCAGTGATGGTGAACCTATGGCATGGGTGCCACAGGTAGCACACAGAGTCAAATCTGCTGGCACGCGAGCTGTTGCCTTAGCTCAGTTCCAATGTGCATGCGTGTGCTGGCCAGCTGATTTTTGGCTCATAAAGAGGCTCTGGGAGGGCATTTTTGGCTTCCAGAGAGCCTCCAGGAGGATGAGGGAAGCCTTTCGAGCCTGGGGAGGATTAAACACGAGCCTACGGGGCCCATCAGAAGTTGGGAAACAGGCCATTTCCGGCCTTCAGAGGGCCTTCGGGTGGCAGGGGAAGCTGTTTTCACCCACTCCAGGCATTGAATTATGGGTGTGAGCACTCACACATGCATGATAGCACGCACGCTCTTTCGGCACCCAAGGGAAAAAAGGTTCGCCATCACTGCCCTATACCATTTCAGACAAATGGTTGTCCAATTTCTTCTTTGAAGCTTCCAGTGTTGGAGAATTTACAACTTCTGGAGGCAAGTTGTTGCACTGGTTAATTGTTCTAACTGTCAGGGAATTTCTTCTTAGTTCTTATAGTAGCAAGCAGCACTAAAAGCAAGCTAGAATTGAATACTAATTTCAACTAAAAAAGTAAAATGTCTACCTTCAAAATACTCAATACAGCCTTTTCAGAGCAAATGCAGAATGTAAAACGGGGAACTAGTAGTCAGCTCAAGTGGAAAGGAAAAGCTACAAAGTAGGATGCTACAAAAGGAACACATTGGAGGAATTAAATTAAATTATCAAATTAAGATCTGGATTGTAATTACATAGAAGCAGAGATATACAGAAAAGTTGACCTTTATGCTATCATCTGGTAGGCATCCAGATTTTACAGTCCAGATCTTATATTATACCTTCATATGAGAAAGAAAGAATGGAAAATACTTGGTAGAAAATGGTCAGTAAATATTATTTGATCTAAGTCACACAAGACATTTTCTCTAAGTGGTAATTAAGAGCCAGTTCAAGTTACATCATACTTTGGGTCTTAATTAAACCTTACAGCTGTCTAGATTTCACTACAGAGGAAATAATGAAAGCTATTTTTTAGGATATTATGTACAATAAGGTACCAGTCATGATCACTATTTAAGGCAGTTACTTGCCATTAGCCAGGGCCCTAGGTTTTGCTGAGACCTGACAACATACTATCTGAAAGTAGTGTTATTGTACATATACACCAGATGCTGAAATGATTGGACCAAGCAAGAAACTTTTTCTTTTGATGCCAAAGAATGTACGTATCTTATAAAATACTGCTTCACTTATGCCATCTCATGCCAGCAAAATAATGCTTAGAATTATTCAATGCAGCTAACAGCCCTACTAAGAAAAAGAGATACCGTATGTTTAAGCTGGATGTAGAAAAGGCCATAGAATACAAGACATTACTTCTGATACACTCTGAATAATTAAGAAAGCCAAAGAATACAAAAAGGAAGTCAGTATGTGCTTCATTGATTATACAAATGTCTTTTATTGTGTTGATCATGTTAAGCTGTGGAATATCCTTAGAAAAATGGGAAACCCTAGAACATCTTGTTGTCTTCATTTAACCTATACACAGGCCAGGAAGCCACAGTATAGTCAAAACAAGGTTAAACAGACTGGCTCCAGGTTGGCAAAGAAATGAAACCAGGCTGAATTTATTCCACTTACATAGTGAATATATATCAGAGGGGATTTCATTAGAAGAAGGTGCATGTTATTTTACAACTGGAAAAAGAAATATCAATAATCTGCGCTACACTGATGCTGCTATTGTGATAGCCAAAAATGAGAAGAATTTACATGGTCTAGTAATAAAAGTCAAATTTAAAAAATGGAATTAAAATTAAATATAGAGTACACCAAATCAATGACAACAGGTTGTTGCATCTGTTGCATCTTCTCTGGATCTTCTTCATCTTCTTTACTTCATCATATCCAGGTTTCACTAGGAATTAATTGTGATAATTTTGAATATCTGTTGATATATTGAATTATTTCTCATTTATTTTGAATATCTCCAAGAAGTTCAATGGAAACAGAACTGCATATTTATACAGTGGACAAACATGAATATTAATTGTTCAAATATTGGTTAGATGTTGAGGTTTGGTGGAGAAATGATCTGTAAAGTCAATGAAGGAGAATGAGGAAAATGTGGTTTCCCTTTATATTTTCATATGTGAAATCTGTACATAATTGGACTTCATTTTGCATGCATCATGGTTATGCATTTTAGGTATTGTAGACAGCTACAATGCCAATTTGTCTCTGGAACATAAGTAAAATAAAAGTTTTGATTGATTTGTTTATCAGTTTTTGCTTTCCATCAATTAATGTCTTCAAGTATGGGTAATGAATTTTTTAAAAATGTTACTAGATTTATGTGTCTTAGAATAAGAACATGGAAGCATCCTAGCCATTTTCCAAAGCACATAGGATGCATACAGGCACTAAAATGTTGTCATTGGTTCCTATTAATGACAGGACAGATTAAAGAAAATAAGTTATTCTTCTGAGATTGTGTTAGTCTGGGCTCCCATCAGTTGCCACTGTAATGTTATGAAAAGAAATACCGATACAACAAATGGAAAATGAAGCTAAAAAGAATCACTGTTATATTTTACAACCCCTGAAATTGTCAATACAATATCAGGAGAGGTAAACATTGATTTAATGGCACACCTATTATACAGTTTAAAATAAATAACTAAACAGGTAAAGGAGGAGGACCAGGTTATTGCTGTCATAGACAGTGAAGAGAAACTAGTATTATCTAATAATTAAAAACTTTCAGTATTTCAAATACTTCTTCACATTTTCCTAAATCTTACTGGAAAACATGCTGTCAGAAAATTAGGATCATATACATAATTGATTTCATTTTGTATTTTAAGCTTGCACGAAAGAGCCTTATTCAAAAAAACGATATACATTTTAACAGGATATAAAGAGAATTTAACAGGATACAAAGAGAATTTAATCATTAGTATTTAATAAAGCTTAAGATTGAAGCCTATGAATATTTTGTTAAGACTTAGTGGTAAAACTCACTTAATACAGCTGAATTTATATCTGACTAAATGAGCATAACATTTTTTACCTTTTCCCATTCTCATGTTTCTTTGGGTTACATGTTATATTGTATGAACTGTTATATTGTATGTAATATACTGTAAAATCAAAACAAAATTATTTGTTGCATTTCTAAAATTAATAAATATATCTTGAAGGGAGTTTGTTGAGTCATTACCACCTGATCATAAGAATTAGAACACAGAACAGCGGTATTAAACTCAAGGCCAGGGGGCTGGATCTGGCCTGCGGGATGCTTAGATCTGGCCCACAGGGACACCCTGGAAACATCAAAGGACTAGCCGGCGGTGCCTTTGCCAGCAAAAACAGAGCAGAATAAGATTCAGAACAATTTTGTTTCTATGATTATCACTAATATACATACAGTATTACCAAAGCATTGTAAAGTATAAGCGAGAAAATTAATTTTGAACCACCCAAAAGCTGTACAAATGAAAAATAATAATTTGAAAGAAAACTATCCTGAACCTTAAAAGAAATAGGAGCTTTTAATGTTGAGAAAGTACTTGTTGATACCGTTACCCAACAACAGTCCAAGAAATGAACAAATAGTGGCTTTAGTATTCACAAAACAAGATTAACTAAAACTGATTGCTACATTTAAACCACCAATAAAATGAAAGGTCTCATTCTGATGTGACCTTTGTCTAATGTATCAGTTGTTTTATATTTTCATTCTGCTCTAATAATTTACTCACAGTTTTTTAATTTTTAAGCTAAAAACATGAGCCTGAAATCATTTTAATATTTAAGTGAGAATTAAACTAAATGTCATAGTCATCTATTTTTAATCAATATCTGTGGAATTGAAGAAACATCTTTTTCTTTATAAAAAGGATCCATGGATCATGTTCTACATCTGGATCCATATTATGGAGAAGGAATTGGTTTATACCAACTCTTACATTATTCCATTTTTGAGGACAATTTTATACCCTCATTCTGTACCCACGTTTTCAGCTTGCTTCTCTCTCACATCTTTCCTCCTCTCAAAAATGTTACAAGCAAATAAATAAACTTCCAAAAAGCAAGATATTTTGCTTAAGTTTCATCCCACTTAAAAATTTAATTCTCTACATATAATCAGAAAATTATTAGCAACAGTTCAATATTTATGAATATTATGAATAGTCCCTAAACTGGAGAGAAATGTATGTCAATGTGTTCATATATTTTATATCATATTTTGCATTGTAGTTATAATAGGTTATTGACATAGCAGGTTTAAGAGACTAAGGTAGTATGCAAGGTAATGCAATTCAAGGTAATAGTGAATAATAATTCTGTGATTCATGTTCATTGTATATGCCTAAGGTTCATTCACCCCAAGCAATTTAATCAATAACCAATTTTTATATATCTCCTTTGAAATTTCAAACATTGTTTTTTAAAAAAATATTTTAGAAACAGACTAATATTTCCCATAGAAATCAATATGGGTATTAAAAATATTGATTTCACAAGCTACTGAAGTTTTGATTGACTTTAATGTTTGTAAGCAGCAATATCAGAATTTCAATGAGTGAAACAAAGTTTTGATTAAAATTATAGATCTTTTACAAAAATTGACTGGTTTACTATTTAAAGTATATCAGATACTTTGTCTGTCACAGAGCAGTAGTAAGTACATATCTTATGAATATCTTAATCCATTGCATTATATATAATCAACTTGCAATATTATAACATTTTTTTACAAGTTCTTACGAGGTCAAAATTTCATTCTTGTCCTGATTGTTTTTTATGCTTTATGCTTGTTTGACTTTCATTTTATACATGTACTACCGATCCCATCACCATGCCTAAAACTCAAGAAAATTTGTTTTTCTTTTTTTCTGTTTTTGTAACATTATAAACCCAACAAAAATGGCAAAGGAACTTTTTGTGCAATAGACTGCTATTTACAGTTAAGATTTAATTTTTAAAAAATCTTTTTCTTACATTGAAAATAATAGCATAAATGTCTAAAAAATGTGCTATTTTAACAGTCCTTAGTATAGATTTATAGCCAAAGATTTAAACCTTCACTGAAACCAAAAAGACCCATTAAATATCCTTAGAATGATAAATTTAGAATTCTTTTTAGAAGGATTGCCTTGATAGTCTCTTACTGAAGAATTATGAATAGCCTAATGAATTGTTTAAAGCTCAAGGGCTTGAGCTTTTTTTGAACTGCAGTCTCTTTCATTAGATTCATGATTATTTTTGTGAGCAAAGACAGGCCTATTGCCCAAAATAAAATGATGAACCGCCACTTCTTCTAACAAAGCCAATTTCATGTGCCTTAATGATTTGCCTAATATCTTGGGCAATGATACTTACTTCATCCCATTAGCCTTTCGTGGTGAATTACAAATAGTCACTTAAACCCAGCCTACAACAGCTAATCACATAACAGAAACCCGGAGACTAGACATGCAGCAAACCTAAACACTGACTGTTGGTATGTTTAGTAAGTTTTCATTTATTTATTCTTTCTCCAGTGCAACATGTGTCACATTTGCCATATTTTTTCTCCACTCTAATGAAATAGAACATAAAATAGGGGTATCAAACTCAAGGCCCGGGGCCGGATCCAGCCCGTGAGATGCTTAGATCTGGAACAGCGAAAGACCGGCCCACAGTGCCTCTGCTAGCAAAAATGGAGCTCAGGGAGGCCACAGGAGGCCTTCCCGAGCTCGTTTTCAGAGGGTTGCAGGAAGCCCATTTTCCCTGGCAGAGTGCTTGAGCCACCACAGGTGCTGCCGATACATGCCAGGTCCAGCTGGCCACACTCACCCTGCTCTTCAAGATCAAACACAACCCTGATGTGACCCTCAATGAAATCAAGTCTGATACCCCTGCTCTAATGGAGCAAACAAGCCAGGCTTTTTGTAAAGAAATAAAGAAACAAGCATGACATCATCAACGCTGATTTCCAAAACCCAATGAAACTTTAAAGCAGATATTCTTGAATTTCAGAAAGGAATTGCACTGAACACTTAAATATTTTAATACTCACATGGCTTATACTGGGAAAGGATAATGCCAAAGTAATACTTATCTTATTGTTAAATGTTTTATTCATATGCATGGTTAGCTATCTGTTCTCCCTGAATTTCATTTTGCTTTTTTACTCTTATCTTTGGTAACTTTTGCTATGTTCACTATTGAAATAAACTTGAGAAATACCATTAGATCAGAAATTTTGCTAATTTAAAAAAAAATAGTTTCAGAAGTGATTTATGAAAATTAGATTCAGTGAAATAATGAATAAAACTAAATCAGAAGACTCCAATTGCATTATTAATAAATTAGATTTCAATTGTTTATAAATCATATTACAACAATAATTTCATCAAAGTTTTAGAGGCCAAAATCAGCAAATAATTTCTACAATTGACAACGTTTACATTTATTGAACAGAACATTAAAAGAGATATATAGTAATCAAGTTTCAGATAATCTTTTCATTGCCCTCTTTTAAAAATACACTTTCATCAGAAGCTTGTTTAACATTGTTAATTGAAAGTATCATAAAATTTAAATTTGCTTTTCAGATTTTCTCTTTATAGTGTGTTAATTTATTAATAGATCTTGCACACACAAAAAATCACATGCCAAATGCCTTTAAGACAGTACTATTATATATTGTAGATAGATGGCATATTGTACATATATATGCATCCTATATATGACTAATAAATTACAGAATACATTGCATTTAATTGGCTAAATGACCCAGATATTAATATATAGAATACTTATGGCAATCTGATGAACAAATGTATCTCAAAATGTAACCTATAACTTATATATAACTTCTTGAATTCCTCATACCTTACAAATTGATTACCTATTTCCATCTTATGTATACCACAGTATTATGTGCTTTATTTAGTACTGTAATCTATGAAATCTATTCCATAAGATAAATAATTTTCTGAATATTTCTTGCTTTTTAAACCAATTACAGAATTGCAATGATTTCATTGCCAAAAACAGAGATTTATTTATTTCACTAATTAAGAAACTTCCTTCCATTTGGAACAAAGACTGTTTAAGGTAATGAATACAATGAAAAGATAGACAAAAATATAATAAGAAGTATAAATTAAGAAATAAAATTCCGTGGATATGGTACAATATAATTCCAAAAATATCAATAAAGCATATACATATACATTAATTGAAATCAATCTGATGCAAGTTTATTTTTCAAGCCAATCAAAGTAGCCAACTAAACATTCCTTGAGTGCAAGTATAAAAGACTTGTAGGGTATTCCTGAGACTCAACCAACCTAGCTGATGAAGCAACGCCTCTGATACTTATCTTAAAAAATAAACAGTTCTGTGAATACATATAATTCTTCAAAATGCTTGCCATAAAATCACTGGTCACTTTACATGTTTCATGCTTTGAGCGGGTTCTGGAAGTGTCGTGGCACTTTATACAACTACCTGTAGTACATGCAAGCTATTACTCTAATAAGCATGCAAACAGATGTATTTTGCAACAGTTGAAATTCCTTAAGTATCTTTAAAGATCCATATAGAATACCTTCCAAAAATTTAATCTAAATATAACTAGCATAACTATAATAGCATCCAGATCTATTTTTTTCTTGACTGGATTACAGCTTGTATATACTAAAGTGGAAAAATATGCCCCATCACTACCTGTCCTTTTACAGGCAATAATGAATCAAAATAACTTCTAAGGTACAAATGTGACCTTTTATGGAGTGTGTAACTACAATCAGAACTGACTGCACCTGCCTATCCAGATTATTTAGCCTTTCTGCCTGTAGCACCTCTTTGCTGTCTGGCTTAAGCCATGGCTTCTCTGTTCCGTCAGTCTCCATACATTATTTAAAACTTAGTTGGCTTTTAGGAAATGCAGTCAACAGGCCTGCATATACTGTACTTCAAAATATATGTTGGAAGATTGGATAGTGTTTGATATACAGTGGTACCTCAGTTCTCGACCACAATTCATTCTGGAAGTGTGGTCGAGAACTGATTTGGTTGAGAACCGAAACAATTTAAGATAAATTCCCCTTCTCAGTTGTCTCTCCCTCTAGCTTGCCTGTTTCTGTCCCCGTGTCTCTCTCTCTCTCTCTCTCTCTCTCTGTAGCTTGCCGGCTTCCGGCTTCAGTTCTCTCGCTCGCCCGCTTCTGTCCCGGCTCTCTCGCTGTAGCTTGCCGGCTTCTGTCTTCAGCTCTCTCGAGTGTTCGAGTTCCAAATATTTGTTCGGATTTCAGGGCAAAAGTTTCTTGAATTTTCTGGCTGAATACCGATTTGTTCGAACTGAGAAGCGTTCGAAAACCGAGGTACCACTGTATATCTATTGGTATGAATTTTGCATCAATGCAAATTGATCACCTTCAAATAGACCGAAATGGCATTTCAAGTAGTCTTACAATTTGAAATACAGTAGATCCACTGGGTTATAATATGTGGACGCACAAAAAAGGAATTAAAAATAACAAAATAACACACACACACCTCCATTAATCCTTTCTTATAAGTCTTCCACTACTTACCCTCAAGTAACTAACACTATTGTTTCATTTCCTTCAGTCTTTAGAATACTGAAAATATGGTACAGGGCTACTATACAAGTGGTACCTGGGTTATAAGTTATAACCAGTGATGGGCTCCTACAGGAACGCAGTACCGGTTGCAAAATTTGGAGCTCCATCCCAGAACACCCAATTTGCACTGAAAGATGTTGAAACAAAATGCATAAGCCATGCCCACAGTGTGGTAGTAAAAATTTTGGTAGCCCATCACTGGTTATAACCATTCATTCAGCAGCTGTTCAAGGTAAGGTGGCACTGGAAAATGTAATAACAGGTTCTTTTGATTTAGACTATCACAATGTGCCCATGGTCATGGAACTGTGTTGACATTGTAGCAAGCTACAGTCATGTGATTCCTAATGTTTCCTGCTGGCTTCCCAGAAGCAAAGTCAATGATCATGCCGATCAGTTTCCAGTCACAATTCAAAGTGTTGGTTATGACCTATAAAGCCCTACATGGCATCGGACCAGAATACCTCTGGGACCGCCTGCTGCCGCATGAATCCCAGCAACCGATTAGGTCCCACAGAGTTGGCCTTCTCTGGGTCTCGTCGATGAAACAATGCCATCTGGCGGGACCCAGGGGAAGAGCCTTCTCTGTGGCGGCCCCGGCCCTCTGGAATCAGCTCCCCCCGGAGATTAGGACTGCCTCCACCCTTCTTGCATTTCGCAAACTTTTGAAAACTCATCTATATCGCCAGGCATGGAGGAATTGATATATCCTTAGCTGCCTTTGACTTTATGGATGGTGTGTTTGGGCTGTATGACTGTTTTAATAGGGGATTTTTAAAGACTGTTTTAACATTGGATTTGTATATGATGTTTTATTGTTGTGAGCTGCTCCAAGTCCTCGGAGAGGGGTGGCATACAAATCTAATAAATTAATTATTATAATTATTATCTTGCATGGTTCTTGTTTAATAAAGCATCCAGGACAGTCATAACTGCTAATGAATGCAATCATTTGAGATTGTACTTTATAACCAGATTGCTTAGTGATAATTCCTGTCCAAATTGCCACCATAACCTGAGGACCACTTGTACTATTTATAAAAAAACTGAAAGCCATTCAATTTAATCATCCTTATGGTGATCTCTTCTGGACTTGGCAAGACCAACCTGTGGATGAGATAGCTGGATTACTAATGTACTGGGCTACGGAGTGCTACTGGTAAACACTATGTCCATAATGATTTGGTGATGGTGATGGATGAGTGGGCAGACCTAACATATATTACTGAGATGTGGCTGAGCAAAGTCAGCAATATTGCTTTCTTTGAATTCTATCTAGCAGGCTTTTTGGTCCTGTGTATATCTCAAGGTCAGGACTAGGGAGGGCTGTAATATTGATGTGACAGGGTTCCTGTAGTGGCAGGTTGTAGGTGCTTAGGTATTAAGTTGGACCACAGGGAAAAAACCTAGGGTTTTTGTTGGTATACTGGTTACCCTATTGTCCAGCAAGGCTCCTCCATGGGCTTCTGGACTTGGTTGCTGGATTGGTGATGCAGATTTTTTGTCTTTTGGTTATTGGATCTTCAATCTCTAGTTTATAAATGCTGGTCTGGGATTGAGTCTTTTCTAACACAATTCTTGACATAGTTGTCCTCCAGTCCTCCCTGGGGGGAGGTAATTCCGCGAACTTAAATGACAGTTAATGTTTTATTGCAGTACAAAATAATTTTGGTAGCTTTGAAACAGGCTCTGAAATACACTATTCTTGAGGTCCACTCTGGATTCAAAGTTATTGGACAGCTATTGCTCAGTCTCAGTCACCTAAAGAGTGCCACAAATGAATTATTTAGACTGTCTTCAATCAAGGTTCAGATTCAGAAATGGAATGTAGACAGTACAGATTTCAGTAGATGTCAGGCAGAACATGCATCCTAATCTTTTTAAGGTGTCTTCAGTCTTTGATCTTTTGACTCTGGTATCCTTCTGGATACTTGCAAAAGTTGGGGAGTAAGGGCGCTGTGTTGCAGTGTTTTTTCTCCTTCCTTGGCTGGTAGTTCCAGTGAGTGCTGTCGGGATAAGAGATCATTTCAATGGCTACTCCTGCATGAGGTGTCACAAGGATCAGTTCTCTTCACCTATTTATACATTTACCTGAAATCACAGGGACATTTGGAGTTCACTAACACTGCTATATCATTCTCAGCTGTATATTACTATCCCAAGCCAGACTGGCAGTGCTGTTGTAATTCTGTCAGTGCTTAGAGGTCGTAAAAATCTGTACGGAACAGAACAGGCTTAAATTGAATCCTGGTAAAATGAAATTATCTGTCTATTAGCTTTGCTTGTTACAGTGATTTATTGGGATGGGATGGCATTGCTACTGAAGAGCAAGTGCACAGCTCCTACTGAAACTGCAGGTAGAGGTATGGCTGGGGTTTTTTTTTCACCAATTTCACAGGATAAAACCTATTGCAATGCTAGGAGAATGCAAAACAAAACTGCATATTTTCATTGAAACTGGCCAGTTCAATCTACTCCAGATAAATTATTAGTACGGTAATTCTCTGTTTTAGGGAGATGAGGGCCCAACCCTGATGACTGCACTGTTCTTTGAGACAGCCTCCTAATGGAATCTAACTTACTTCTGACAACAGAGCACTTTTAGAGGACATTTGGCCTTTATTTATTTATTGGATTTCTATGCCGCTCCTCTCCGAAGACTCGAGGCAGCTTACAACATATAATAAAAAACAATAAAATACAATGGCAAATCCAATTATTTAACTAAATAACTAAACTAAAATCCCTAATATTTTAAAAATCAATCGTACACATTCAGACCTCAGCCATACATAACATTCATCATCGTCCTCCTCGATCCACAACTCGATCCACAGCTAACTTTGGAACATCATCTTTCGGCTGTGGCGAGGAGGGCGTTTGCCCAGGTTCGCCTGGTGCACCAGTTGCGGCCCTATTTGGACAGGGAGTCATTGCTCACAGTCACTCATGCCCTCATCACCTTGAGGTTCGATTACTGCAACGCTCTCTATATGGGGCTACCTTTGAAAAGTGTTCGGAAACTTCAGATCGTGCAGAATGCGGCCGCGAGAGCCATCGTGGGGCTTCCTAGATTCGCCCACGTTTCTGCAACACTCCGCGGCTTGCACTGGATGCCGATTGGTTTCCGGTCACAATTCAAAGTGTTGGTAATGACCTTTAAAGCCCTACATGGCATTGGGCCAGAATACATCTGGAACCACCTTCTACTGCACGAATCCCAGCGGCCAATAAGGTCCCACAGAGTTGGCCTTCTCTGGGTCCCGTCGACCAAACAATGTCGTTTGGCGGGCCACAAGGGAAGAGCCTTCTCTGTGGCGGCCCCGGCCCTCTGGAATCAACTCTCCCCAGAGATTAGAACGGCCCCCACCCTCCTTGTCTTTCGCAAATTACTCAAGACCCACCTTTGTTGCCAGGCATGGGGGAGTTAGGATATTCCTTCCCCTAGGCCATTACAAGTTATGTATGGTATGTTTGTGTGTATGTTTGGTTTTTATAATAAGGGTTTTTAGTTGTTTTATTAAATTGGATTGTTACATGTTGTTTTTTATCATTGTTGTGAGCCGCCCCAAGTCTGCGGAGAGGGGCGGCATACAAATTCAATTAATAATAATAATAATAATAATAATAATAATAATAATAATAATAATAATAATAAATAATCCAGGGGACCTAAGATCTAATTGCCCCAAGCCTTGTGACATATATGAGACTTAAGACTCTTACAGAAGGCAAGGAGGGTGGAGGCAATGTAAATCTCTGCAGGGAGCTGATTCCAGAGGGGCAGGGCCCCCAGAGAGAAGGCTCTTCCCCTTGGCCCCACCAAGCAACATTGTCTGGTTGACGGGACCTGGAGAAGGCCAACTCTGTGGGACCTAAGAGAGATTCATACAACAGAAGGCTGTATGGCCCAATGCCATTCCACCTTTTGTTTGGTTGATTTATGTTATGTTTTTTATCTGAGTCCTAAGGGATTCTGCAGTCTATAAATGTAGAATAATACTAATTTAATATAAATAATAAAAAGTTACAGTATCAAGGAAGAAATAGTAATATTTTATTTTAGGATTCTCAAGCCTTTCAGGCATGCAGAACTATGTGAATCTGAATCAGGACCAAAATACTGTGAATATAATAGTTGAAATTATGTTACATTTAATTGTACATTAAAAATGGAATTATCTAGCTATTGTACATAAAAACAGCTTCCAAGGAACATTTGGTTGCATAAATTCCAGAGTAAACTCAACATCAAAGGCATAAAATGTCTGGTAATTAAAGAAAAACAACTCATAGTGTAAAGCAAAGCTTTGTGATATTAAAGCAGGTGGCCCTGACATCTGCAGTTACAAGTCAATTGAGAGTGTTAAGTTCTATCAAGAATTACTACTTTCAAGCATGGCTGGTGATTTTGGACAGCAGCACTTATGAAACCTTCAATCAGGCTGTTCTATCACTACACATTTTCTAAGCATCCCTGCTGTCAAAATTTGCAGGAGTTTAGAGAATCTAACCTTTAAGAAAGGTTAAAAAAGTTGAAGATTGCTTCTGAGCAATTCTGTTGAATAATTTTGTTTCAAATAATAAAAATAATTGTTACGATGCATAATTGGCCCACAATGCAAATACATCTTTATAATTATTTGCTGAACAATTCTATAGGTAAAGCATACTGCTAAAAATAAAACATTTATACGATATAAAATTTGAAAAGTAGCCTATTTTTTAGGATGACATGTCATTGGGTCTCTATTCTCCATGTCAGAATGTCAAAGATATAGAAAGTCAAATCAGATATTGGGAAAATAATACTACTGTATTAGATATTAAATGATATCCGATCTAAATATCTGTAAATACACATTAAAAATGTTTTTAGATTGTAGGGAAGGTATATTTGTTTCTGGATTTTTCCTCTGAACTTTGTAGAAGCTGCAGGACATACCAAAAATAAAACATTGTCCTCAGGGCATGTTTGTAATTTCCTTTATTCACTGGCTTGATAAATGAAAAAGACAGCCATCAATGGAACTATGTGCATAAGAGTTACCTGGCATTTTAAAAACTTTATTCCTTGTCTATTTTGTAGAAAAAGAAAAAAGAAGTGGCAGGTCTGGAAAAAAATATATAGTTTAGCTTTTCCTGAACAGCTTACACCAAAACCACTTAGATTTAAGTATGCTTACTGTTCTGGAGGACTGTTTGGAAGTCCTTTGAAAAAGCTAAATTTTGACGGGCCTATAATCATTGGATTGGGAAAATTTATTTTTCCCACCATAGTTTTTTAAAAGCTTTTTAAAAGCCATTCTTTTAAAAAATATTTCTTTAAACACTCAATGAAGAAATCGTAGACATAAAACAACTGAAATACAAGGAATATCAAAAAGCAGAGAACATCATCATTATTTCTAATGAATCACTGAAGAGGTGAACTTGGACTATGGGCTCATTCACACTTAGCTTCAAAAACCCAATAATATCACTAGTCGCTAGACTGATTACTGGACTGCAAAGGAGATGCCTGTGAATTTGGTTGTTGGAAGGCATTTTATAAAGCCATCCATTTCATACTTGTAATAATAGGTCTGTTGTAAAAATGTGCTCTAACCAGAGAGGGTAAAAATAGACCTCTCACTGAAACCTACTACTTATAGGAGATATCTCATCTCTTCAGCTTGTACATCCCTGGCTTTAAAGCAGTAGAATCTTAAATACAATACTTTCTGATTATCTCCCTCTTGCTTCTATTATGCTGTTCATGACTTCAGAAAGGACAAGAAGTAGGAAGGAAGAAATACAAAATTGGACTGGTTAGGTAGGATAGCTCTTTTTGGACTGTATGTTCAGCTACTGGCAGGCTAGGCTTATCTGTAATTATGTTCCTGCTAAGCGTTAAATTAATGAATCCCAAACAAAGCTTACTATAACGCATGCTATACTATAATGCATTCTATATGAAGCTGATCTTGAAGAACACCCAGAAATTCAGTTATTACAAAATATGCTGATTCATTTATTTGCTCACCCTTATCACCAAAAAATTACACCTTTATTCAAATGATACAATTCAGGCTGCTACTTATTACCGCTAAAGCTCTACATCAGTGGTTCTCAACCTGGGGGTTGGAACCCCTTTAGGGGTCGAACGACCGTTTCACAGGGGTCACCTAAGACCATGGGAAAAGACAAATTTCCCATGGTGTTAGGAACTAAAGCTTCTATTCTGGCGCCTTGGAACATATTTTTACAATCCGATCAATCAGGCGCTTACAGTGGATGTATCCCTCTGACCTTCCTGCCAATCAGCTTAAAGCTTTCTTGGGAGAGGTGGCACTAGACTTATAGTTGGGGGTCACCACAACATGAGGAACTGTATTAAGGGGTCGCGGCATTAGAAAGGTTGAGAACCACTGCTCTACATGTTTGACGTGGAAATTATTTATTTATTGAATTTATTTATTGAATTTATAGGCCACCCTTCTCCTTGCGGATTCAGGCTTACAACAATAAAAACATGATAAAAATTTAAAATACCCCAATACATAACTAAGAACAAGTAAAAAATTAATCCAATAAAACAGCACACAGTCATCACTCATACATACTAATGGCCGGAGCGGAGAACCATCACTCAATAACCCCAGGAACAATTTATAGGACACCATCTTTATTTGTAGAAACTATTAATAAATACTAACACTGGAAGTTTTCAAGAAGATGTTGGAAAACCATTTGTCTGAAGTAGTGTAGGGAATTGGACTAGAAGCTCGCCAAGGTCCCTTCCAACTCTGTTATTCTATTATATTTAATAAACTGCTTAGAGTATGGTGAAATGTTATTATTAAGACTGGGTTGTGTTTTGTCTCAAGTATTTTATCTCCTTTCAAAGACAAGGAACACCTGTGATAAAACACTCGGGTATTCTAAATTCAAATTTATAAGGGGCAGATTTATTACAGATTTATTGACAGGGGTGTCAAACTTGATTTAATTGAGGGCTGCATCAGGATTTGGTTTGACCTTGGGGGGAATGGTGGCATGGCCAGGGTGAACATGGCCAGGGGTGTGGCCAGCTCAACATCACTTGCTGAGGCCCCGTTTTCAGCTATGACAGCCTCTTGCAGCTCATTGCCAGTGAAAACTGAGCTTGGGGAGGCAGGCATGTTTATGAAAGTTGTTCTAGAAGAATTATAATGA
Source organism: Erythrolamprus reginae (assembly GCF_031021105.1). Lineage (NCBI taxonomy): Eukaryota > Metazoa > Chordata > Lepidosauria > Squamata > Dipsadidae > Erythrolamprus > Erythrolamprus reginae. Next base: position 305,102,577 of record NC_091951.1, on the reverse strand, counting down.
TTTATGATGCCAAGAATTATTGTAATTGTAACTGTGTTTTTCAAGATTTATGGTTATTTATTTTAATTTATTCCATGGATATTTCATTTTTGTTTTGGTTATTGTGAACTATCAGGAATTTGGGGGCTGAAGTATTGTAGGTCAAATAAACAAAGACATAAAAACAGAAACTCTAATTTATTAGCCTAAGTTCAGGAATCTTAATCTGATAACATTAAGAAATGGGGCATACCTCTGCCACTCACTTGAAATTCGCAGATGATTTAACTTAATATAGATCTTTAAAAGTATGTGAAAGTGGAAGCTTGAGGAATCCACATTTCAAATGTTAGGGAGTAGCAGAATTTAAATATGAATTCTGCAATAGCACTGTTAACATTTTTGGAACATTTTTTAAAAAAATGTATGCAGTTTTAAAAATGGTTTAATACATATTGGTGATGTTTATTAAAAATAATACTATGTTAATTTTAAAAAACAGCAATGTTTCCAGTTATCCAGTTATATTCTGGCTTTGTTTAAAAAAAGTGCTATTGCTAACATTTATTATTTATTTATTATTATTTATTTATCAGATTTGTATGCCGCCCCTCTCCGCAGACTCGGAGCGGCTCACAGCAATAATAATACAAAGTAAACAAATCTAATATTTAAGTTAATTTTAAAAACCCCAATTTAGAAACCAATCATATATACTAGCATACCATGCATAAATTTTATAAGCCTAGGGGGAGGGAAAATGTCAATTCCCCCATGCCTGATGACAGAAGTGGGTTTTAAGGCGCTTACGAAAGGCTAGGAGGGTGGGGGCAACTCTGATATCTGGGGGGAGTTGGTTCCAGAGGGTCGGGGCCGCCACAGAGAAGACTCTTCCCCTGGGTCCCACCAAACAACATTGTTTAGTTGACAGGACCCGGAGAAGGCCAACTCTGTGGGACCTAACTGGTCGCTGGGATTTGTGCGGCAGAAGGCAGTCCCGGAGATATTCTGGTCCGGTGCCATGAAGGGCATGTTGTAACATGTTGTAAGCTGCCCTGAGTCTAAGGAGAAGGGCGGCATAAAAAAATTGAATAAACAAATTAACATGTCAAGAAATATCTTTTTAAAAAAAATATCTTTCATAAACCTTACTGATTCGGCTATCATATTATATATACAATTTATTGTAGAGAATTGTATTATAAACTTTTTGCTTTTATAATCAGACAGCCTGGGGAAAAAATCTTCCTTTTGAAAAGGAGAAAAGAAAATCTCTTTTAAAAATATATGTATCTGACGTACACCTTTTGATATTTAACAATAATATTTCAGGCTTGTTTGTTTTGTTCTCATTCGAGAACAAGGAAAAAAATGTTTTTTAAGCTGAATATATTTATTCAGCCAACTGCTCTTTTGGAACAGTTAACTAGCAGACAGGAGTACAGTACTTCAAATTTCCTTTATTGCTTCAGGCCTCTATTCTGTGCGCAAGTTTAGGATGTGGAATCCTCTAAACGAAGTAGGAGTGGTTATGACCAATAGGTCAAGAGAGAATTGGTCTACTTCTGCCTTCTAAAGTCAGTGGTGAGGAACTAAGTGTAGCCAAACAAGGAGCTAAGTTGGACTCTGCCCAAGAGGCTCAAAATTGCTGACTGTTGCCACATTCTTTCAATTTTAATAAAAGGCCTGGCTTAAACTCTTGCTAGAGTGCCAGCTGCATTTACTAACTAAAAAAAGAATACAAGTGAAGCAAAGACATTTACTTAACATATGATCACTTCTTTCATTAGTAATTTTCTCTTCATTGCAACAAACGGCTGTAAATGGATTAATGGCACAGTTCCAGAAAGCGTGTCACAGATCTCTTCCGACTATATAAACCGCTCTATAAAACATACCGAAAGCAGCTCGCTTGTTCCTAACTTTCTATTAAAGTATCTTTTACAAGACAAATTTCCTGTCAAGAGTGGCGTCCCATTTCAACACATCTAATCATAAAAAAAACCCTCATAAAAGAATGTTCTGCTATTAAATGCTGAATATCACCACAATAAAATATTTTGGATACATTTTAACTTTCCTGTTGTGTAAAAAGAAAAAAAGCCATTTGTTCATTAATACACATAAATGTACTAAAATAATAAATATTCAATTCAATTCAATTCAATGTATTAGATTTGTATGCTGCCCCTCTCCGAAGACTCGGGGCGGCTCACAACGATAATAAAAACAATATTCCAGCGAAAACAAATCTAATATTAAATATGAGAAATTAAGTCAAAAATATTTTATTAGTGTAGCTACCTCAGTAAAGTTGGCCACAATTTAAACTCTAGAATACTTAAATTGCCTGATCTTATGCTGATCATAAAGATGTATTATTTGATTAACAATTATTTAACAATTTATTGTTAACAATAAGTTAACAATAAACAGTGCTTCGGGTGAATATCCATACATAGCCACTACGAAAGTATTTATTTTATTTATTTATTTATTTTGTCCAATACACAATGAAGGTTATAGAGGATATAGTAGGGAATATATATGAGATATAGGAGAGATTATAGGACAGGGGACGGAAGGCCCTCTAGTGCGCTTATGTGCGCCCCTTACTGACATCTTGAAGAAAGTATTCTTTAAAAAAGTTTTTCATTTAAGGTTTTGAAATAAAAATGTGTTAAATTTAACTAATGCAATAATTAGGTAGAATCTGCCTAATGAATGTGGAAATTTGATATTATCAGGAAATTGGGTGCATAAGATCTCAAACAACCATTTTCTTCTAAGTGGGCTCTTCCTGCAGGATGCCTTGTCTTCAAAGGCCAGGTTGGCCCCTCTCTGATAATATTTAGGAAGGTTGCGAAGATCTGGCTGTTTCAAAAGTCTTTTGCCCCCTTGAAGGAATTAAATGATGCTGATCCTAAATGTAATAGGCAGCACAAGGAGTATAATCAGGTTGTAGTTATTGTGATGCTTTATTCATTATTATTTTTATTATGCTTTTGATGAAACCATTTGAAATTTTATTAATTGGTTTTATATGCCGCCCCTCTCTGAAATGGCATAAAAATCACAGCAGTTAATAAATATGTTTTTGGAAAAGAGCTATGAAACTGATTCAAGTTATTTAAAAACCAAAGTTTAGGGTAATCTGTTGATAACTCCATCCAGAACCCAAGATTCTGCTTCAGTTAACAAAGAAAAGAAAAAGGGCACACATGGTTGAAAATAATGTAGTACAGTGTTCCCTCGATTTCTGCGGGGATGCGTTCCGAGACCGCCCACGGAAGTCGAATTTCCGCGAAGTAGAGATGCGGAAGTAAATACACCATTTTTGGCTATGGACAGTATCACAAGCCATCCCTTAACACTTTAAACCCCTAAATTACCAATTCCCATTCCCTTAACAACCATTTACTCACCATTATTACTGGTACTCACCATTGAATAAGGCACTTAATTATCCTGATATTTATAAACATAATTATTTATTAACAATAATTTTTTTTGTTATTTATTTGCAAAAATTATTAGTTTGGTGATGAAGTATGATGTCATCGGATGGAAAAAACCGTGGTATAGGAAAAAAACCACAAAGTATTTTTTAATTAATATTTTTTTTAAAGCCGTGGTATAGGCTATTCGCGAAGTTCGAACCCGCAAAAATTGAGGGAACACTGTACTTTAGATGTCATACAAGCATTGTAACTCTCTGCTGTTCATTATAGTGGTTAGATACTGGACTTCTGTAAAGTACAAATAATTTCTTCTGAATCCTTTTGAAATATGCACACCTCTAAAAAGAAGCAACAAGTCAACAATGATTACTGCAATTGTGTTATAAAACTAATAGAGTGTGGGTATAAGTTATTACTAAGGCTGTGCAATTCATTCAACAGGGCTCTCTGGATTCTGCCCTAAAAAGCAATGAAGCAGCTGAAGTTACGCAAAGGCGCATCACAGATACTTTAAAGTCCTCCAGAGGTTGTCTGGGCTTGTGTGTACCTGCAGAAAAGACTGTTCTCTGAAATAGGCTTTTGAAAATAAGTTATGGAAAATTGGTAGGAGTTATGATATGACACATTTGAGAATATTCTATTTAAGAATATACAGATAAGAACAACATTAAATCTCTAGTGTTCAATTGCTTTTTCAAATTACCGCTAGTTTGAACCATCCATCTGTCTCAAGAATTATTGTTAAAGATTGTGCTGCAAGCGTATATTCTATAAAGACCTAATAAAACATTATCAGAAGCAAATGGTTCATAAGTTCTGAGGTCTAAATTGTTGCATTGCTCGAGATTGTTGCATTGACACTTATCATTGGATGGTTCCTTAAGACAAGCAGAAGAAATTACATATACAAATGTCATAATAGTACGGCCTTAATTCTAATTCTTCCTGATCTTATTGCTTTCATGTTTTTTTGAAGCTTATATTAGTTTTTTTTAAATAATATTTAATAGTAAGTTTATTTTACCCCTTCCATGATACGTAATAGATGGGAATAACTCAATAAAGCTGTTATGATGAATTGTTGGCAGAGTGAAGTGGTAGATTTTAATAATAGCTATAAGTGTAAGTGGTTCTGTGCTTTGAAGTCTACATAGCTTTGATGTAGTACTCACTTAATCACTAGATAGTCTTGAAAGAAAAGACTTCCCAAACAGTATATTAAGTGCTACTATTTGAAATGTCCTTGTATATTTTTTTCAACACAGATTTCTCCTCCTTGATTCTGATATTTTAAAAGAAGTCTCTAATACTTAAATTATGAATAAATCTAAGGCTAGGGCTATGATATTCAAATACGTTCAAAAGCCTATTATTATTAGTAGTAATAATATGAAAAGGGGTGGTGCACAATTATTTTTTTTGCACATTAACCTTATTCTGTGTTCTGAAAGGAAATTAGAAGAAAATTTCTCTGCTGTGAAATAAAATATGAATGGGCTGATATTTAACTTTCTACTTAAACTTTTTGATCTGACAAAAAGTCTTAGAAGTAATAAAAATAATTATAATTTACTTGTGACAATATTTATTAACTTGGTATTTTTTGTATAAAGTTTTATATAAAGTTATTTGAATTACCAAATGGAGCATTAACTTTTATTGGAGGCAAATTTAGATTTACACAACTCAATTTGCTGAAGATATGTAAACACATTTGAAATAACACAGCTTTATATGCTTCATAACTTGAACTTCATTAGATTCTCTTCCGCACAAATTTTTAACTGTCACATGCAACTCAAGCTGCACAGTCGTTAGTCCAGTTTTGGCAGACAAAGAATGTTAAAGCAGTTAGCCCATAATGTTTTCTTTCCAGCGAAGAGATGATAATCTGTGCACAATTGTACATGAACTCTAAAATGAAGCTGCCACTCACTAAGTCCTATGCTTATGTAAACAGACAGGAATAAAGAATATGGCATGTGACCAGTAAATTATGAGAGAGCAACACCTCAAGGTTAGAGGTCCCTGAAGATTTCAACAAATCTCACCAGATATGGCAACAGATTAAGCAAAGAGACAGATTGCCCTCCAACCTTAACCTGTTAAGACCTTTGAAGTCTTACAGTGACCTCTATGCTGCTCTTTCATACTAGTTGTTAGTTACACTAATTACAGCCTAATAGTATACTGGTGCCAGACATTTCCACCCACCCCCCTAAAGCCAGCTAGTGAAAGAATATCAGAAAAACAGTAACTGCTCCAGCCAAATTGCAAGAGGCACATTACAAGCTTCTAGCCCTAGTTTATAACAGATTTTGTACTTTATATATATATAATACATAAAGACAATTTACTAATAGCTCTATGAAGCTTTAAAATGTGTATGTGCTTTAAATAATCTCTAAATCAGATCAAACTGATCTTACTATAAAAATTCAGATTTGAGATTGTTTTCTTAAAATGATGTTAATTTATACAATTATTGTATATCTGCTTAGAAATATGTGTGAGTTTAATGGAAATTTAAATAAATAAATAAATAAATATAGAATAGCATTGTAAAGACATCTGTTGTTTCTTTTTTTAAAAGCCGATGTTTTAAATATTTTTCACCAATTTTGAGAATAACTTATTTTACGTTAAATATCATAACTTTAGGGGTTTAGATACAGAAAAGGTGCCAATAATTATTATGGGGAACTCACTTATTATAAAGATACATTGGATGCAGTAGTGGGCTGCAGCATGGACAGTCCGATACACAGTCCTGGTTGGGAAAATAGAAAAACTGCACACATCTCTGCGTCTCTTTTTTGCTACTGCTCATGTGAGAAAGCAAAGAAATCACTGAAAATCGGCAAAATCTCATGTGCACAAGTGTCGTCGCCCAAGATTTTACTTCCTGGACATGCGCAGAAGCCAAATCTCATGCCAGATGCACGCACAGCCATGCCGGTCACCAGGAGCGCACTGGTAATGCTGGCGATGGGGAGCCCTTCACTGATTTGATGTATCTATTTGTCTATTTGTATGCTTTATACAAGCATCAGTGTATACATTTTCAGTTTTCTGCCACTTCCTTCAACTTCTAATCAAAACAACAAATCAAAGAGTCCTAGGGAAGTTTTGCAGTGTGAGATGGATGGCTGCATTGAAGGGAAAACTCCCTTAAAATTGGTGGGAAAAGTTGAGTAACAGCTTTACCATACAGAAGCCTCTCAAACCACTTCCCACAGGTTCTTTGCTTTTAATATAATCTGATTTAACATCTCTGTGTCTAAAATTTAGACTTTTATCTTTTAAACATACAGCAGTGCTTTTCAACCGGGGTTCCGCAGAACCCAAGGTTCCGCAAGGGCCAGCCAGGAGTTCTGCGACTTAAGGAGAAACCCCCCCCAACCAGGAGCAACAGCAGCCCTTGCCGCCCCCTCCGCCTTACTCTGCTTTTGCATCCGCCTCCTCCCAGAACGCCATTTCTCTCCGCCCGACAGCTGCAACCGGCAACCAAGCTGTCAGGAAGGGAGAAACCCCCTGTAGGTCACAGCCCTGCACCACCCAGCTGCTCCAGCTCTCTGGACCACGCCCACCCCTGCTGATCCTCCTTTTGTTGTTTCTTTTTGGTGGGGGCGAGAATGAGAGAGGGAGAAGAGGGGAGAGGAAGAGGAAAGAGAGAAAAACAGAAATGAAAGTGAGAAAAATGAGAACAAAAAGGGAGGAGAAACAAATGAGAGTTTCTTTTTTTATACTTAATAAATATAATTTTTTTAAAAATACATAACTTAACTGAGAAGGTATTGGGGAATACTATGTAAGTAATAACTGGTGGATATGGACTTCCATTCAGTACAACTCAGTTGATAGATATTTAAAAGAACAAGTGCTTTGCAAAATAACCAGGCCATAAGGTGTCCTATAAGGTTTTGTACATCACGATAAACACTTTCCATAGTAGTAGTCAAACAAGCAATGCCTTCAGGTGTTCGTATTAGGTCACCATCTCAGCACTCTAAACATGCCATTTTGTGCTACCTGCAGCTTCTGCCCCTCCCATACAGCACTGTAATAATTCAGGACTGAGATTATTTATGCATGGATTTTTAATAGCATCATATTATGCATGTACTATTTAATAGACTATGCTGAGGCCTTACTGACACTCTAATATTTTGTAATAAAATTATAATATTAGAGCCCGTAAGGCTTAGGCATATACACAGAGTAGAAGTGCCACTAAATGCAAGATTAAAATGCTCACAGTTGAGTACACCTGTATTTGAAAATGAAGATATCTTATGTTATTGGACAGAGAACACCCAATTCAACATATGTTGTATCACATTTTTTCCGTTATGAACCTTATAATAATTTTAAAATAAATGTTATACTATGAACCAGATTGTTCTAGAAAATAAAAACAAAACTTGTTTGTCTACTTTAACTTACATAAAAAGTGATTCAACTTTTTCTTGAAGATCAATATCACAGGAAATTTTTCTACAAGTTTTAAGTCACATTCATTCACCAATGTATCTTCTTTATTTTATTATTAAAGAATAGTCTATAATATCAAGTTATTTAAATAAGAGATACATTTATAAATATCTTTTCTGTCAATTAAAAACCCTTTCTAAAATAGTGATACCTGAACTAAATATAGGTGTGGATTTTAGAAGAGGGAAAGAAATATTTTCCATGATAATTATATGCTACAATTCAAAAGTCTATTTTTACAATGACATAAATAGAAGTAACCCATTCATATTTACTCATGAGTTTACTTTCTTAGATTTTCTCTCTGACATCTAGAATCCTGGCCTTACTCTATATATTGCCTCCCTTTCCTGACAAGAGATTAATCCATGTATTTGTCAAGGCTTAAGCCTGCACATTAGAAAATACGGAAATATTACAGAAGTAGATTTAATATGGCTTGATCATCTACCCTGTTTCCCTGAAAATAAGACAACATCTTATATCCCAGCGGCCGATAAGGTCCCACAGAGTTGGCCTTTTCTGGGTCCCGTCGACCAAACAATGTCGTTTGGCAGGCCTCAGGGAAAGAGCCTTCTCTGTGGTGGCCCCGGCCCTCTGGAATCAACTCCCCCCGGAAATTAGAATGGCCCCCACCCTTCTTGTCTTTCGCAAGTTACTCAAGACCCACCTATATCGCCAGGCATGGGGGAACTAAGACATCTCCCCCAGGCTTTCTTATATTTTATGTTTGGTATGTATGTGTTGTATGGTTTTTAATTGTTGGGGGTTTTTATATAGTTTTTACTATTAGATTTGTTCCATTGTTATACTGTTTTTTATTACTGTTGTGAGCCGCCCCGAGTCTTCAGAGAGGGGTGGCATACAAATCTAATAAATTGAATTGAATTGAATTAATTTTTGCTCCCAAAGATGTGCAACCTCTTATTTTCAGGGGATGTCTCTCAGAATTGCTGAGCTAGAATGATTGCCTCAGGAATTCTGGGAGTTGAAGTCCACAAGTCACAGAAGAGCCAAGTTTGCCTACCCCTGGATTAAACAATATAGGTCATATAATATAATGTGAGCATGCACAAAATCACAATCAAACAGCTATTGTCCAGTCCTACAACAAAATACAAGTAGAAGCTGACTTCTCCGACAAAGGAGATTGGCTTCTGATTTGCACTGTCATTTAATACAATAGTGATTAGAATACTTTAATATTAGTTTCATTAATTTTTCTGTAATAAATCTTGGATGTTGTTAAGTGTTTCCAATCCAATTTGCCAAGAGAATCATGGGAAGAGATTGAGCAGGATGTAATATATAGATCTGAATGAAGCTGGTTTGATTTTGTGGTGCATAGGAATATATTTCCATGTTAAGAACTATACGTGCGAGTTTAATTGTAAATTAAAACACCAACATGTATGTCAAAAAGTATGAAATAATGTTATCAAGACTGTTGTGAGTATATTAACAAACAGCAGTAACGGAGGAGTCATAGCTAGGTTATGGAGAAAATTATAATAAAGATTTTTTTCATTATGAATGTAATACAGAAGTACATCCACAGAAAAATAAAGCCAAGCAATTTAGGTAAACATTAATATAGTTGGAACAGCTGATAATACTGGATAGAAAAATAATCAGTTTTGTAATCTGTTTCACAAAAGACATCAAGCTTCTTCTTTCACTTCAAATGCTGATGTATAATATGAGTTTATTTTCACAGAATTTTGTTTAGTATTGTTAAAATGTGGAATTTCAGAAAGTCCACTTGGGCTTTCTAAGAAAGTTTCCCCAACTCATAGTAAAAAATGATTTTTTGCAGCTGAAGAGACACAAAGCTAATTCACACTTGCAGTTTACAAGTCCACTAATCCACAATCAGATGTAGTGTGAACTCAGCTGCTCAGGAATAATTGTCCCCTAATCCTTAGCAATTTGCACTTCATTAATGAAGTGAGAATTAATCCTTACTACTATCCTGATGAATTGCATGAAGGGGTTGCTCCAGTTTCTGATGCCTCCATCCCAAATAACAGAGGTGGGTCTAACAGGATAATTTTAGCCTTTGTTGTTATACACTTATACACTGAAAGACAACATGCATTGTAGAGAACATATTTGACTCACAATGTTCTAGGTATCTCACAGCAATGGATAACACTGATACAGAATATACAAATAGAAAATAGTAGAAAAAAATTAGTCATTAAGGATAAGCAATATACTTCCTGACAATGTGTTAAATATGCTCATTTCTCTCCAAGGAACTGATGGTGAGATAATAACTCCATTAACAAATGAAAAGAAGTGCTAGTATCTGACTGCTCCAGTCATACAGTAATATCTTCAGGAACAGTGGTACGGGGACCAAATTCAGTGAGTTTAAGATAAGCAAAGCACGGAAGTAAACAAGGAACTTTATAATAAATAAATGAGCTTTTACCAATATTTTGATAGAGACAACAATTATTGTTATATGCAACCACTTCAGTAGACTTTATTATTCTTTATTATTAGGCTGATATTATTCTTATTTTTATTGTTACATTCTGTTTTACTGGTAAACAGTAAACTAATGTACAGTAGTCCCTCACCTATTGCTGGTGTTACGGTCCAAACCTGGCCGCGATAGGTGAAATCCGCGATGGGGAATTTATCGACTGATAGTAATTATTTAAGTATTTATATTGTAATTGTTTGGTAAGTTTTCATTGTTTTAAGTGTTTATAAACCCTTCCCACACAGTATTTATTTTAGATACAGTATTTAAATACAGTATTTACAATTTTAGATTTATTTTTTTTAAAAAAACCTGCCGATCGAGTTCGGCGGGCTGTTTAAATCTGCCGATCGACGTCCTCAGAAACCCGCGATGAAGTGAAGCCGCAGTAGGTGAAGCGCGGTATAGCGAGGGACTACTGTACACTAATATACAGAAGGATGAATGACCAACCAAATTTGTAAATATTTTTTCATGATTTTGAGCTTTTTTTGAGCTTAAATACAATTATACTTATAAAAAATACATCTCCTCTTCTATGCTTCTGCATAGGAGAGCAGAATGATCTTAAGACTTCCTGATTTTGGCTAGAAAAAAATTCAAACATCTATTCTATTAGACAGCAAAGAGTTAGCATTTTCTATATCTCTTGGCAGCCATCTAAACTACTTAAATATGGTCTGCTTTCTGAATGACAAATATATCGCACATTAGTCAAATTCTAACAACAAAATCTTTAACATTTAAGATTGTCTATTAATTTTCCTCCTGCATTGTATCCTCCTGCTAATATATCAAACATATTATACTTATCAGGATTTTAATACAAAATCCTGCTTTATGCAATTTTAATTAAATTTTACTTACAGGTTTTCTTTACTTATGAATAGACTTATGAATCAGATCAAATCTCAATTTATTTTTTATAGTGGACAATCAGAAGCCTCAGAGGATACAGAAGCAGGGTGTTGCAGTTCCAGTGATACCCAACTTGGTTAGCTACTACATTGTCAATGAACCTGATCTTCATTAAATTAATCTCCTTTTAATGCTATTCAGGTTCATAGTGATTTTCACATCAGATTAATTATTCACTATTTGAATATGTCTTTCTTTGGTTTATTCTAAAACTCTTTGTGTTAGTTACTCTCTCTCACTCCAACTTATCTCACAGGATTGCTGGAAACTAGGAGAAGAGGAATATTAGGTACGGTATGTTTGTTCCCTTAAGTTACTTATGAAAACTTATGATAAGGTGGGTGTTGTGGTTAGCTCTGGCCCAGCTCCTGCCCCAAGGACTGTGGATGTGGGGGAGACATCCACATGCTGCAGGCCTGTTTTGCCCCCAGTGGAATCTGCTGATGAAGGCTCCTCTGCCCAAGAAGACATGAGTGACAGGGAGGAGGAGAGTGGGGCAGACAGCTCAGAAGGAGATCAATTATGTAGCTCCTCCTTGGATTCAGAACAAGAGTTAATGATACAGCCACGCATGCGGAGAGCGATGCATAGGCAACAACAACTGAGAGATTATTATCAAAGAAAATGAGGCCACCTGTGGTTGGGTGGGGCTGTGGTAATTAGTGAGGCTGCTATAAATAGCAACCTGTGGGTTTGGCCATTGTGGAGGATTATTTGATCGGTGTGTTTCATGACTGCTTTACTGACTGACTTGTTGTGTGCTGATTTTTCCCTGCTTTGAAACTAAACCAGAGCAAAGTGTGTTTCACTTTGTGAAAGAAGGACTTTGAATTGCCTCACAGCTGCAAGTTAAGTATCACAGGACTGATAAGGGACTTGTATAAATTACCAGTTTGTTTGGAGACGAGTGCTCTTTGCTATACCAAAAGAGGGCTTAGTTTAAGTGAATTTTCATTATAAAGAACATTGTTTTGAATTTTCAAACGTGTGTGTGTCTGAAATTTGTACCTGTGAATTTTTGGGAGAATTCTACCAGAGAGCCCGACAGAACAGGTGGGATATAAATAAATAACTGAGAAAGTTAAAGAGTACCAATAAACCATGTGTATGCTTTTTATTATCAACTATCAAAACAACAGTTAAGAAATACCCCACAGCTAGCATTTGTTTAAGGAACAATAAAGGCTTTGGGAGAAAATGTTCAGATATCATGATGTGTCTATGTACCTTATATAGAGGTGAGAAGTATGCAGGCAATGGCTTTCTTGTGATATTCCAATTAAAAATAAAGAAAGCAAATTGTCTGCATAGGTCATAGACAAATTAACTTTGGCTGTCATCTGAAGTACAAATGATCAGGATTAAATTATGATATTTTGGACATTTTATGCAAATGCCCAGTTATTTTGAGAAGTCTACAATGTTGCGAAAGAGAAACAGATGACTAGCAGAAAAGTATATGGACTCAATTAGAGAGGTGATCAGTGCACTACTGGAAAACATGAAGGGACAGATTGGAGGCAGATCATCCTGGGGAAGTCAATGTACGGGGTTACTAATTGTCAACATCAACTTTGCAGCACATAATCAGTCAATCAAATCAATGCAAGTATTTATTGTACATACTTCGATCATTTACCTCTCATTCACCTTTTTTCTGTACCTCCTGTTCTTATCCCAGCTCCCGCCAACCTTTCAGTTTGAAAGCATTCACATGCAAGTAGATAAATAGGTATCACTTTGGTAGGAAAGTAACAGTGTTCCATGTATCTCCATGTATAGTCATGCTGATAATATGACTATAATATAATATGACCTTGGACAACACTGACTCTCTTGGCTAAGAAATGGAGATAAGCATTGCTCCCTAGAGTTAAGCATGACTGGATGGGAGAAACATTTACCTTTATCTTTACCTTAGATGTCAGGATACTGATCTGAATTGGTGACCCATTAAAATACTAAAACATCGAAATGCTGTGCAATGAATAGTAATCTCCTGGTGGCAAATAACTAGCTTATTTCAGGAACAGAGATTGCATACCTGCAGAAACACGTGGGCAATCAGGTAGCATGGACTCTACTGATGTATCCAGAGGTTCTGAACTTGATACCCAATTACAGCAATTCTGAAATTAAAGAGAACTCTGAATAATAAAATACCCTAGATTTTTTCAACCATATTGTAGAAGCTTAATCATAGAGATTGTAATGTCAGGACCAATATGAGCAGCCATATATAGTTGATCAATCAAAAATAAATAAACGACTCCTCAAGGATTTAATATATTATACGTGGAATTAATATGACAGACCATTCAGTTGAGTAACATCTAAATGATGGAGGTTAATTATTTCACGTTATTCTCCATTGGATAGATCTCACTCAAACACTGTGTCCAGTTTGAGACATCACATTATTAAGGGGACGGTATACAAAATGGAAGAGGTAGAAAGAGGATGAACTAACCCTTGGAAGTTAAGTGGTGTCAAAAGAGATGGAAAGAATTGTAAATACTTTGTCCTTGAAAATAAATACTGACATCTTAATAGAAGCATTAGTTCAAGTATTTCCTAATTGGATATCTACCTTTTTCTGTACTTATGTAAAATTAATTTGGTTAATTGGACTAAAACTTTGTTAAAATGGAACTGACTCAAGTATTAAATAAAATATAAGAAAGGTGAAATAGATTGTGGAAAATAAAATATGAATGATATTATGGATAATAAATCAGCATTAATATCTTAATTTACTAATCTATTAATTGCTTATTCCTAATGAAGTCCTCTTTTACTTTTCAACTTCGGAATTTAAGTATCATAGTGTAAACTATTACAATTTATTTTGCATAAATAATGATTGTCAAATCCATTAATATTCTGTTAAAATATGAAGACATTTGATTTCATTTTTCTACAATTAAATACTTATAATAAAACATGAGGAATAAGAAAGAATTAAATACACGCATCTCAGATAAATAATGGCTGATTGGCCTCATGCTAAAAAAGCATGTATTGTATTTTTTAAATATTTGCTGTCACATTTGAGCTTTATAGACTTCATCCTGGAAAGATTCTTGATTGGTCAATCAAGGGTCTTATGATAGTTTTTAAAGTCATTCTGTCTGGAACAAAATGTCAGCTGTATTTAGGTTGGGAGAGAATTAGGTGAGTAGTCTGCCAATAAAGTCAGAGCCATGAGTTTTGTCAAGGCAATCTTACAGTTCTGGGACCAGACAGAGGAGAAAGAATATAAAGAAGAGGTGTATGAGATTAGAAACTGTTCACAGGCATTGCATATTTTGTAAGAAATACTAGATCACTAAAATGATTGAACTGTGCAAACAAAGCCAGGAAGGCATTTAAAAATATAACTGGCTAGTGTATTTGTTATCTTTTTACCTAATTGTGTGATGGTAATATTTCTGTATTTCATAAAGACTTTAAAATGCACATTTGCAGACCAGTTTTTAATTAACACCTGAAAGTGGAATTGTAATTTTTATGAGCTATTATATGTTTGACATAGATGAAATTAATATTTCTACTGATATAACATTACATCAGAGAATTTAAGAGAATACCAAAGATTTCAACAAAATTAACTTACTTTATCCTATATACAATGAGCCATTGGCTATATGAATTAAGTATCTCAAATGTAGACTGAAGATACGAAAATGGAAAATTTGTTTTATCAGTCATCACAATGTCTAACAAAAATTTAAAAATAGGACTTCTACTTGCATTAAAATATGTATGCTGTGATAAAGGTAGATAGGTGCAATGAAAAATTGCTATTGTTCACTATTTATTCTTTCAGTAACAGCAATTACCACTGCATGTACAAAGCAACGGAGGAAAAAAATGAATTATTATTCAGTCTCTCAATCTAAACCCAATATAGTAATAATATACCCCGATGGCATGATGTAGTTTAGAAACACATCTAAAATTCATGTAATATAACACTGTTTAGATAAGATTCTCTGAGTATCCCATCCATATATTAATTCACTAGTTTCTGAAAATAAAATCACAGGTAATGGATTGTCTTATTTAAATGTGTTTCAGTAACAATTAGTTATTAGGTTAAAATGGGAGATGTAAAGTTTAGTGCTTTGCTGCTGATGGTATACAGTGAAACTTGAAAAATTAGAATATCATGCAAGCTTTCATTTATTTCAGTAATGTAACTTAAAAGGTGAAATTTAATATATGAGAGTTATTCATAACATGCAAGGCAAGATAGTTCAAGCCATAATTTTTCATAATTGTGGATGATTATGGGGTACAGTTCATGAAACCCCAAATCCCCCATCTCAGAAAATTAGAATATTACATGCTATCACTTAAAAAGAGATTGTACATAGAACAATATCGGACCTCTCAAAAGTGTAAGCATGCAAATGTACTAAGTACTTCGTTTGGATCCCTTTTGCAGCAATTGCTGCCTCAATGCGGTGTGGCATGGATACTATCAGCCTGTAGCACTGCTGAGGTTTTATGGAAGACCAAGATGCTTCAATAGCAGCCTTCAACTCTTCTTCATTGTTTGGACTCATGTCTCTCGTCTTTCTCTTGGCATAGATTCTCTATGGGGTTCAGGTCAGGTGAGTTTGCTGGCCAATCAAGCACAGTAATCCCACAGTCATTGAAGCAGGTTTTTATGCTTTTGGCAGTATGAGCAGGTGCCAAGTACTGCTGTAAAATTTAAGCCACCATCCCCATAAAGCTCGTATGCGGATGGAAGCATGGAGCGCTCCAAAATCTCCTGGTAGATGGCTGTGTTGACCTTGGACTTAATAAAGTACAGTGGACCAAAACAGCAGATGATATGGCTCCCCAATTCAACACAGATTCTAGAAACAGTACACTGGACCTCAAGAATCTTGCAGTGTGTGCCTCTCCATTCTTCCTCCATACTCTGGGTCCTTGGTTTCCAAATGAGATGCAAAGTTTCCACAGTCTGTGTTGATTTGGGGAGCCATGTCATCTGCGCACACACTGCCCAAAGCACCAAAACCTGCTTCAATGACCGTGGGATTACTATGCTTGATTGGTCAGCAAACTCACCTGACCTGAATCCTATAGAGCATTAGGGTAAGTATGTATGCATATACAGTAGTCCCTCACCTATCGCTGGTGTTACGTTCCAGACCTGGCCGCGATAGGTGAAATCCGCGATGGGGAATTTATCGACTGATAGTACTTATTTAAGTATTTATATTGTAATTGTTTGGTAAGTTTTCATTGTTTTAAGTGTTTATAAACCCTTCCCACACAGTATTTATTTTAGATACAGAATTTAAATACAGTATTTACAATTTTAAATTTTTTTTTTTGAAAAACCTGCCGATCGAGTTCGGCGGGCTGTTTAAATCTGCCGATCGACTTCCTCAGAAACCCGCGAACCAGCGAAGATCCGCGAATGATTTTTCTCATTAATATTTCTTGAAAACCCGCGATGAAGTGAAGCCGCAGTAGGTGAAGCGCGGTATAGCGAGGGACTACTGTATACCTTAGACATAATGTTTAATGAAGCTCTTTAAAGATCAGAATTGGATTTTAACAATCATCTAGAGTTTCTATGGAAGATTTATGCCCTGCTGGATGAAATGAATAAAGTTTATAGTCTCTTTGTAACGGTATTTATGTACAACTGCATTAATGCCTCCCATAAGGAAAAATTGTAAAAGCAGGAGGAAGGAGGTGTTGCTCCTAAAAATGGGAATGATCGTTGGCCAGTTTGTGCACTTGGTTATCAGAATACAACCTCACCTCTCGCATCCATTCTCGAACAATTTTATCAGCTTCTTGATGCCACACATTATGAACTGAATCTGTCAATGCCACTGCAGTAACTTTATTTTTTACTTCTATTTCTCGCTGAATCATCTGTGGAAAATATAAATTAAAAAATAATAATTAAAACCTGAAAAGACATCTAATGTAAATAGTCAGTGAACTGCTTCCATCTACAGTTTCACTAAAAAACCCCCAAAATATTATACTTCAGTGAAAGTGGAAAATGTTCAATAACAATTCTTTTCAAGTTTCATTTCTGCCTTGCAGAAAACACTATTTATATCCTTCAATCTTACTGAGTCTTCATTTTCATTTATTCACATAACTTTCTGGTCAACATGACTTTCTTAAGATTCTCAGAATCACTCTGGAATTATTTACTACTCAAACATTAATTAAAATATCTTTTCACTGCTTCTCATGTTGGAAAACAAATAGAGATGTTCAAGATGAAAACAATATTATATGAATTGTATCCTGCTATTAGATATGTTTTATAAGATATTGTAACTTGATTTGCATGTAGTACTAAACCACAGTTTATTTAAAGTAAAGCATTTTGTCAGATATTCCTAAAAAGTGCAATTAATTTTATTTTATTTTTCTTTCTATATCACCCCTGCTTCATTTCACTCCTAAAGATATATGCAAGTGTTTTGTTTTTCAATCACTGTATAATTGGGTCTTTTCCTATGCAAAAGTTGACTAGGGAATTTAAATGCAAATACAGTATAGATATTTGTAATAATAAATTTAATCTATAAGTAAAAAAAGAGTGAGGGACTATTGCATAATGTAATTTTGAATACAGTAGCAGCAATTGCAGAATTTTTTAAATTAAAAAAATGCAATTTGAACTTCTTGAACTTATATTTTAACATGCCAAAAACAAAAAACCCCGTACATTTTAATAGACTTTTTAAACAGACAAAAAGAACAGGAAGAGTTAGTGCTTCCCAAGAGTGACATGTCAATTTCAGATCATGCCTATGATTGTTGAGTGTTATCCTTAAATTATGGTTAATGAACTTCCTCATAATGAGATGGAAAAAGAAAAGTTAAACTAAAGGAAGTATGATTTCTATGGTTATAACACATAAATTCTATATATCTTTTCAACTGTAGCTTATGCATTATCAACCCCCCTGCAAAAAAACAAAAACAAATCCCAGTGCACTATAGAATACAAAGTTACAATGCAAGATAAAGAATAAGAGAATGAAGGATTGTTAAAATAAATAACATTAAAACGCGAAGCATCACAACTGCTACTGTGGACAGTAATGACACTAAAAATATTTAATTTTCAATTTTTTTCCCTCTAGAAATCACTGGATTTTTCTTTTCAGCTAACTTAGCACTTTAATATTACTATTCTTTACTGACTATATATACATTTTAAATATAATTTTAAACTACTATTTTTAAGACATGACACTAAAGTATCCATTTACCTGGACAACAATTCCTGTACTTATAAAAAACTAATTTTATACAATCAGTTTATATAATTGATATATTTGTGGTAACTGCCTAATTTAAAAACAGGCATCTGTGGGTTTAATTTTAATTTTAGCTATATAGTAATACATGAGTCATATAATCATTTTATGCGTTAATTGTACAAGATTACTAGCTGTTAATCCAGTCAAAGTAAGAAACAGAATGTAGTAGCATCACAATTAAGAATATAACCACATTTTAAACCAATATTTTAACAACTAGACTAGATAAAATGTCATTCTAACTCAGCATGCAGTTTTAAATATTTATCAGCCTAGTGACCTCAGAAAAGTCCTGTACTGGAGATTATGTTGCAGATTAGGTGGCACACAAATTATGCAAAATAGAAGGCAAAACTTTTATTACTTAAACATTAATGGTTTAAAACCTGGTTTTGGTGCAGAGAAATCATACATGCACTATAATTTAGAAATCCTTCAGTCCAGTGCTTTTAAGACTTAATTTGACAGCCAAATTTTCTTATTCCTTTTTTTTTTTTTTTTGCAGGAGTGAACATTTGGTACATTTCTGAAGATAAAAAGGGGAAATAAAGCTATTAAGTAAAGTTGTAAATGTTATTTTATGAGCTGCAGCATATTAACTCAACTCTACACTAAATTTTAAGTAGCATTCTAACTCTCATGACCAGAGGAAATGAAATTATATATCAGTGGAACTAAAGCAAAAGTTGCTAATATGAGCTACTGGACATAACTGAAAAATTGAGAGTGTATTATAGATATGTAATTTGAAGTTGTTCTGCCGGGCTCTATGGTATGAGTCTCCCGAAAAGGGTAAAAATTTCAGACACACACACACACACTTGAAAGTTCAAAAACAATGTTCTTTATCACAAAATTCAAACGAAACAAAGCATCCTTTTTGTATTGCAAAGAGCACTCGTCCCAAAACAACCTTGTAGGCTGTACAATCCCCTTAATCAGTCCTTAAGTAGATAGCTTGCAGCTGTGAAGAAACGTCACAGCTCTCCTTCTTCCATGAAGTGAGACACACACACTTTGCTCTGCTTAGGTTACAAAGTCCTAAAAAATCAACAAACAAAGTCCGCAAACAGCAAGCGGTTGGTTCTGAAGAAACAACGATCAGATAATCTTCCACAACAGCCAAGCCAGCACGCTGCTATTTATATCAGCAGCTCTAATTGCTGGAGCCCCACCCAAACACAGATGGCCTCTCTTATCTCCTGTAATATTTCTTCCATTGGTCTCTTCTATGCATAATTCTGCGTCTGCGTGGGTCTGACACTTCTTCATCCGAATCTACCAAAGATAATAGAGATTGGCTTCCTGGGCTGTGTACCAAGCCCCCCTCTTCCAAGTCACCCCCACCTCCATCTTCGTCTGAGGAAACTGCACTACCTGACTCTGTTGGCAATTAAACAGGCCTATGACATGTTGATTTCATTTCATTTCATTTATTGGATTGTTGATGTTTCCCCTGCATCCACCTCCATATTCCTTGGGGCAGGAGCTGGGCCAGAGCCAACCACAACAGAAGTTGACACACTTCCAAACTGGACAACAGCCTATGGATTTTGAAAACAGACATGGGTGGCTGGGCAAATAGAAATTTACAAAATTTTATGAGGATTTAATAAAGCTAGATTTCAGTTATATCAATTTAGTGTAGTGGTTAAGATGTCAGGCGAGAAATTGGGAGATCATGAATCTAATTCCTGCCAGTCAATCTCAGCCCTGGGAAGCAGGCCCAAATCCTGAGAGGAAAAGGGGCACTGGTTTTACCTCATACGCCTTTTCTCAGAAAGATGGAATGGGTTAACTCTGTCTACTCTCTGATTGGACTGAGTCTGTTAAAGCTGTTGAGGTCCCGCCCTTGTTGCTATCCTTGACAGCTTTTGATGAAGAAGCGAAGCGACAGACTCCATTGTGCCATAGTCAATGAAAAACACATTCCTCCCGTCTATCCGAAGCCAACAGTGCCACACTGACTATACTGGGTGGGGCTGGATGCTATATCCACCTTTCTGAGAAAAGACATATCAGGTAAGATCAACGCCTCTTCTCCCTCGTGATGGATAAAGAATCCAGGAATGGGACACACCAAAGCTGGCAGTCCATCAGGCTCAAAATACACAGAGAGAGAGAGAGAGAGAGAGAGTGAGAGAGAGTGAGAGAGAGAGAGAGAGAGAGAAGGAGAGGGAGCAAGAGGTCTTCTATTTATTTGAACTTAACAAGATTTCAGAAATAAGGCAAAATAAAGTAAGTAGCAATACTTACAAGATAAATATGGAACTTCTGTGACTGACACAACAATCAAAAATATTAAGAAAATGAAATATAAAGAGATTAAAATAGGTTCACAGAAAGTAATAATAAAGTATGAATTCCACAGAAATGAAAATGATTACTATACTTTTTGTGAAAATACAAGGAGTAGTTGTAAGGTTGATAGAATTAAATGATCACACATAATACTAGTTTCCTTGTTGCAAGCAGCTTACCCATCCCTAGAATATCAAATCATGTACATCACCAACATCACTAGAGGAGGAACTCATCACTGATCCTTCTGAGTTGGATTAAACACGCTAATTCAAAGCCTGACAGGCTTAAGGAATGAGCATATGAAGGGCTCTAAATGGTACTTGCAGCATACAGCAGAATCCTAATAAAATATTGAGATCACAAGATGAAAAAGAAAGGCATTGCTTTTGAATGGAAAAAATATTACAGGTAAAGTATCTGTGGATATTTCTAACAGGAAGGCTTGAAGTTGCTGGTGAAACGAGCAATAATGGAAACAAGAATATATAAACAGCCAAAGAAAGTCGAGTAGGTAAAAGAAATAGAAGAACAATAATACAGTAAATACTTTAAATTTGTTACAATAAGAATAGAAAAGGAAGAAAACAGAAAGTCTATATCTAAGGGCCAAAGGTAAAGCTTAGCCACTTGAGTGCAAAAACGTCCTGATATTGTAGGCCTGATTCAACTAATGGAGTCAATAGCAATAACTTCTTCCAAGGATGAATAAAACATTGTGGCACAGGCATTGTTCAGCAAAGGATGCTGTTGTAATCCACCCTGAGTCAGTTGAAGAAGGGTGGCATAAAAATATAAATATATAATCCTGGTGAGTACCCTGCCTTGTGCTTGGAAGATAATAAAGAATTGGTTTGGGTATCATAAAGCAGTTAAAATAACTACTTCATATAGAATAAGATCACCTCGAGGTTTGACTACTGCAATGCTCTCTACATGGGGCTACCTTTGAAGAGTGTCCGGAAACTTCAAATTGTCCAGAATGCAGCCACGTGAGCAGTTATGGGCCTTCCAAGGCATACCCATATTTCTCCAGCACTCCGTGGACTGCATTGGCTGCGATTGGTTTCTGGACGCAATTCAAAGTGTTGGTTATGACCTATAAAGCCCTGGCATCGAACCAGATTACCTCCGGGACCGCCTTCTGTCGCATGAGTCCCAGCAACCGGTTAGGTCGCACAGAGTCGGCCTTCTCCAGTCCTGTCAACTAGAGAATGTCATGTGGCGGGACCTAGGGGAAGAGCCTTCTCTGGGAGGTCCTGGCCCTCTGGAATCAGCTCTCCCCAGAGATTCACATTGCCCCCACCCTCTCTGCCTTCCGTAAAAGTTTAAAGACCTATCTGTGCTGCCAAGCTTGGGGCCATTAGACCCTAGCCCCCTGGCTGATGAGTGTAGTATGTCTTGCTGTGTGAATGGGAATAAATTATTTTAAATGTTATTAGAGCTTTTAAATTTTTTTAGCTATCTTAATTGGATTTTTAGATATGCCTATTGTATATTGTTTTGATATGTTGTGAGCGGTCCCAAGTCCTCGGAGAGTGGCGGCATAAAAATCCAACTAATAAAATAAATAAATAAATGTTTTACAATAGCTCTGCCTTGAGATTATAAAATAAATATGAGGCAAAAAGGATTGCAGATTTTTTAATTAGTTGCAGTTAGTATAACGCAGATTCAGTGCAGGAAGATGATATGATTGAATCTTAACTAAAAGAAAGACACATTTTATTGCATTTTAATTTTAAGGGAGAGGTAGATTAGATTAGATTTATTGGATTTATATGCCGCCCCTCTCCGCAAACTCGGGGCAGCTCGGAGGTAATTCTCAATGGATGGAGCAATGGATGGGAACTGGCCAAGGAGATAACCAATCTAAGGCAAAATTTCCTGATAGTAGGAACAATAAACCAGTGGAATGGCTTGCCTTCAGAAGTTGTGGTGCTTCATCAATGGAAGCTTTGAAAAAGAGACTGGACAGCCATTTGTCTGAAATGGTATAGGGCCTCCTGCTTGAACAGGGAGTTGAAAGAAGATTTCTAAGGCCCCTTCCTAGTCTGTTATTTTCAACTAAATATTTATTCAGCTACTATTTGAAATTATAGCAGAGCTGAATAAAGGATGGTTATGTCTGGCACCTGAAATTATGATGTCAACAGAGCCCTTGTCAGCCCACCAGCACCATTGACCACAGGGGCACTTTAAGCCTTTCCACCCAGCCATCTCCCCCATCTGTGACATTCTGGTTGCCCTGCCCTTTACTACCTCTGCTACTATTGGCTACATTGGCCCCGCCATCTTGTCCAGTCTTTTTGCAAGAATTTGGAATGATTCAAAGCCTTGCAAGGCCAAATGTGATTTGTATAAGGTTATAAGCAACCTCAGAAAGAAGGCGTGGCACGTAGAGTACAGCATCTGTAATGTAAAGAACCAGACTGGTCCCGCCTCATCAGTAGTGGGTGAAAAAAGATGGAAAAAGTCAGCTGGGGACAGCAAAGTCAGTGGAATGCATAGTGGCAGGCTGGCAGAAGTGAAGATTGCAGGGAAGCCAAAAGAGCTCCTCTCTGAGAGAGATGAGCAGTTAATAAGTGTGATAAATTAATAAACACATAATAAATAAATAAGAGGGGTGTGGCAAGGATGGGGTGGGGGGAGCTGAAGAGAAGCCATCCTCTTAACTTACTGAGGTTTGCGACTGGAAAGGACTAGGTCAGGAATGGCTTGGATTGGGATGGGTTCTTACCTAATGATCATTGGGATATGATTAATAAGGGCAATGTAAAATGCTGGGGTTGCCGTTGATTCAGTCATGTGACATTATGCTTCCACCCTCATTGCTTAGCAACAAAAATTCCAATCCCAATTGCTGCAGTTAACAGAAGACTACCTGTATAGCAATTATCTATTTCAAGCTGATTTGGCAGTGTGAATACCGTGTTACAGTATTTTACCACTATGTTTTGGTTATTCCGATTTAATCAGTCAATCCAAGCTACCTGGTTTTCAGTGCTTAAATGCTAAATTAAATAAAAAATAATTATATAAGTTAAATTGCATAAGTACATTTTAACATACAAAATGTATTTTATTACACCAATGTTCTCTCTGGTGTACTTTCCTATATCAGTCACTCATGTTGTAACAGAAAAATACTTAATAAAAGTTTTATACAAATATGAAGTTGGTATTATTTACTTTACTTAAGGATGTTTCGAAACATCTTTATTTAAGATAAATAAAATCGATTCTATGTATGCAAATGCTTTCAAGTAACATACTTTGGACTTAATAAACACACTGAGAGATTTCTCTCGACTATTGCCTTTTCTTCATTACCATATTTTTCGGAGTATAAGATGCACCTAGATTTTAGAGGGGGGAAACAAGAAAAAAGTATTCTGAACCAAATGGTGTAGTAATATATTATTTAATAAAATACCAGTGTAGCAGAATACTTTTTACAACCATGTACATTTTTTACAACCATGTACATTTTTACAACCATGCACACTTTTTACAAACTTCAAACTTAACAGATTTAAGACCTGTCCCAGATTTCCTCCTTCAGTCATGCTAGTTTAGGAATGGAACTTGAAGTCCAGAAGTATTAAACTTGCCAAGTTTGAAGACACTTGCACCCCTAAACCAGCAGTCTTCAAACTTGACAGCTTTAAGACTAGTGGACTTCAACTCCCAGAATTCCTCTCCAGTTATGCTAGATGGGGTAAATAGAAGGCAAAAACACCCCCATTTTTGCAAAAAATGGCCCATTTTTTGGCCATTTCTTTGTAAAAATGAGACATGAGGGAAGACCTTTGGGAGGCCAAAAATGGCTGTATTCAATGTATAAGACGCACCAACATTTCCACCCTCTTTTGGGGGGCAATACTCCAAAAATATGGTAGTTCAAAAATTATAGACAAAAGTGATACCTGTTCATAGGATACTTGCCCATCTTTTGGCTTTAGGTTTCTTTGGCCAAGATAACAACCTGTTATTCAAATATTACATTTTTTTGCACTGTCTAACTCATTACCTATCTCTTATGTGTCTGGCCTCTAAACATGGTTCTTATTTTCCATACAAATACAGAATATTACTCGTCCATATGCAACTGAGTCAGGCCTGCTGAATACTTGCTTTTATTTCTCAACCACATAAAAGAATATGCTTTTGTCCCATACTAAATGAGAGGTTTCATTTTCTGTACTGGTAATGTATTACTTTTGCAACTTATCTTCTGTTTATTTCCTTTACCTATAATTCTTTTAATTTTTGACACAAATTTACGTTAGAATTAGAGGGATGAAAAAGTTGTCTGCAATTTGGAGGAAATAAATTAGAAACTCAAGGTAGATATGTTGTGGGGAAAGAAGCAGACAATATCAATATCTTGAATGCAATACTGTACTGGATACGTATAAAAATCTTCAAGTTTAAACACTAACATGTTTAACATATAACACAAAACAAAATATAAAAACTGAATGGCAGTAAATACCACAATAGCACTTTCTTCTGAATAATCCTCATCAGTATGTCAAATTAGGAATTATTTTATTGGGATATAATTCATAAATATACGTGAATTATATCTACCGGTAATTATAAAGCTGTTTCTAAGAAAAAAATAACCCAAAAAAATTCTTCCAAGTATTGAAAAACAGATATAAAATTAATTGTGACAAAACAGGTTTCATTCACACTGTCTTATCAATGTTTTGTATCATTTTCTGAAAGAATTCGTTCTAGACAGAAAGAGGTCATTTCATCTCATTTACAGAAAAATACTCAACTGAGCATGCCAACATGTGTGCTAATTCTAACTTCAGGAGGCACTGATGTAGTTAACAAAGACTACTGAAAAACCATCAGCTGGGAACAGTTCTTCATCAGTACTAAAGAGGGGGCAGAGCTGAACCAGTGACCTAGAAGTGAAAGACTTTGTAATCTGATTACCCATCTTTTGAGCTATGCAGTCCATCCCCCTTTCATTTTTACTGATAAGAGAGAGTCTTATTACCTAAGCAACTTTTGTAGTCATTTAGCAATGCAAAAGCTTTCATTTAGTGCACTAAAAGGACAC
Organism: Erythrolamprus reginae; assembly: GCF_031021105.1. NCBI lineage: Eukaryota > Metazoa > Chordata > Lepidosauria > Squamata > Dipsadidae > Erythrolamprus > Erythrolamprus reginae. The sequence goes on along the minus strand of NC_091951.1, from coordinate 305,076,528 downwards.
TAATGGCACACTTATTAGCCTGTTTCAAGTTTTGTCTCAGTACTATTTTTTCTTATTAATTTAAAAAGAATGCATTCATATAAAATTATACAGAAATGTTTTTATAATGATTTTTGATGATGCTCTTGCTGATTATTAGAGAGCTGCTATAAAGAAGTAGAATTAACAGAGCACTTACTGTCAAACCAAAAGAAAATGTAGACCTAAATTAGCAAATACTGAATTGTCTGCATTTCCAGACAGCACAATCATATTACAATTGAACTACAAACTTACTGACAATGAACAGATAATTCAATAAAGTTTTCCAAGGTACAAAAAGGATTTATAATATTGGAGTAGCTTTCTAATTCCAAAGCAAAGATTTTTATTATGCCCCTGTAATGTGCAAATGTTGCAATACGCATTTCAAAAGTGTTGAAAATGATCTTATATGACAAGAAAATGCTTATTTTTTTTCCTTCTCTGAAATAGTTTTCCTTTTAACAGTCTAAGGAAGTAACTTAAAAACTTTCTCTGCTTTTTGGCCTGCAGAAAAATAACTTCTCTCTTTGGGTTAAGATAGTAAGAGTGTAAAAACAGCAAAACCTTGGATTCCCCGAAGCATACATGCAGCTAATAACTCAAACTTAATTATTTCTAGATCTTATTTTAATTTTTGAATCAGACAAAACAGTATGGCCTGATTTGAAAAAGTATATATTGGTATTTTGTAATCCAGTAATAGCAACAAAGGCAATATTTTAAGAATAAGTAACATAAAGTAATTTTATGCGGTTGATTAATCAGTCTGTTCCTTATTAGAAACATAGAAGTCAGACGGCAGAAAAAGAGCTCATGGTCCATCTAGTCTGCCCTTATACTATTTTCTGTATTTTATCTTAGGATGGATATATGTTTATCCCAGGCATGTTTAAATTCAGTTACTGTGGATTTATCTACCACGTCTGCTGGAAGTTTGTTCCAAGGATCTACTACTCTTTCAGTAAAATAATATTTTCTCATGTTGCTTTTGATCTTTCCCCCAACTAACTTCAGATTGTGTCCCCTTGTTCTTGTGTACTTTATTAAGTGACAAATGTCTACCCTAAACACTATATTATACAGTATATCTACTATAAGAACATAAAAAGAGCCATGCTGAATCAGGCCAAAGCCCATTGAGTCCAGCATTCTGTGTCACACAGTGGCCCACCAATTGTACATGGGGATCTGGAGCAGAAAGAGAAGGCAGAACCCTCCCTTTCCCTTGACCGCCACCAAATGGCACCCAAGGGAATCCTGCCTGCTTCAACCAACATAGAGGCGGCACTTGGACATCGGTACTATATTATACAGTATATCCAAAAAGGGGAGATTTTTAAATAAACTCTTAAATAAGTATATGGTAGAGTTTTTAGACTGCTAACAGAAAAATCAAAATAAAGATTGGCTTTTTAAAAGCAACCCTGTAATTTACAGACAAGATATTCTATACATTATTTAGATTAAATATATGTTCTACACAATACTGTTTTTAAAATAAATTATTTGATCAAAATGTATTATCAGATTGCTTATATTGGATGGAAATATTATGAATAATTTAAATAATTACCATTAATTTTTGAAGATATAAATATAAAAAGTCAAAATCAGTATTTATTGAGTTCAGACTGATGAATCATTTGGAATTTTCTATAGCTTGCCCAAGGAAGTTTTTGTAGTGACAAAACATTAATACATTCAAAATGTATTAGCAATTGTATAATTGCAAAAAAACAACAACAAAAAACCTTATCACCACGCTTAGCATTTTCAGGTAAGGAGCAAATTGTCCTGCTTTATCATATTTGATTTAGTGGCATTTGCAAGTCAAAGGTTGATGTGTTTGCTGTGTTTCTAAACTCTCTACTGGACAATGTAGAGTTCTGTCATATAGAATGTAAATGGCCAGTAAGTGGTGATATGCAAATTTAATCTTAACATATCTTTAAAGCATTAGCTATGGCTCTTGCTGACATTTTGTCAATATTGAACTGCCATAGCCTTTATAAAGTAGGAGAAATGCCATTATATTATTAATACTGAAGAACAGAAACACTTTAATTCATTTTATTTTCATAACCCCAATCTGCATATTTACTGGCAAATATAATTTGAAAATGGTTAGAATCAGTAATTTCCAGTTAAATTCTAGCTATATTGTTCTATTGTGCAGAAAACATGTATGTATATATATATATGTATGTATGTATGTATGTATGTATGTATGTATGTATGTATGTATGTATGTATGCAGATGAAAATATGGTTATAAACCACCAAGGCTTGTAATGTGAATATTATTCCTTTGACCTTTTTCAATGAAACTACAGTAACCCTTATATAATACTGTATTTTCTCACTTGTTTTCTAAACCTACTCAATCACACTCGCTAGCAAGGAAAAGTTAGATTTCTGTGAACTAAAAATTACAAATAAAATAAAATAATAAATAAAATAAAAATATTAAAAAAGAAATTGCTTGTGTGACATATTTGACTCCCTATTTCTTTTAAGTGCAAATAGCGCCATCCTTTGTATTAGTACTGCGTTTAGTCTTCACTAGATTAGACTGTACATTGGAAACAAAAAAAAGCAATGAATTAAACTGTCTAGATTTTTAAAAATAAGAATACCACTGTTAATTAAAGTAAGATTACAGGAATCAGCTGAGCTTCCCCCCACATTCCCAGAAGAAAGCCACAACAGAGGATAAGCAGTGCCCTCTAGTGTAATTTACAGCGGATACCAATATGAATAAAGGTAAGCATCATCTCAGGCTCTTTAATGAGAAATGCATTGCAAGGATGTTTATATACCGATGCAATATAAATAATTATTAATCCCAAACATTAATAATCAAATTATTCTATGTTATATCCACTGCCTAGTAGCCCAGTACCCGTAAGCATTTTACCTACACACTTTCTCTCAAAAAATCTGACATGGCCAAGATGTCTTTAATGTTGCAGGCAGCTTAGGGAAAAAAAAAAACATTTCCACACAGAATAGCAGGCCATGCATGAAAGCGGGTGTCAGAAAACCCAGCAGAATCACTCACTGTGAAGATGTCTAATAGGGATTGCTGAATACACAATATAGGCAGCAGGGACTGAATGACTAAATTGGAGCGACCTGAAGGTAGCACGAAAGGTTTGAATCAACCAGGTCCATATGTTGTAATTAAACCTATGGTGAATATCTGATTCTCCCTTTTCTTTTATTAAATGGAAGTTAGTTTTAATTTATTGGGTTTGATGACAGCGTTCTTTTAATTATGGTTCATCAGTAATCTTTTTAAGCTCACTTTTAAAAATTACTACAAGGGAGGACTCGTATTGCTTGTCTGCATCTTTTCAAAGCAACTAATAGTATGAACAGATTTTACTATAAATTTGGAACAAGCCTCGATGTATTGAAAAATTCAGAAGACAAGATTAAAAGTATATATAAACACATTCTGAATGAAAAGTTGCATATATTATGTTTCAGGTATAGCACAAATAAATACAAAATCTTCTATCATATTATTTATTTATTTAAATTTATTGGCTGCCCAACTCTAATTTGTCAAGCAAATAAAAGTGTTATAAATGGGTTTGCAGCTCGTTTTCCATGTAAATAATCAAAATATTCATAGCCCTGCATTTTAATGTTGATAAACTTTTAGCTTCACGTGTATTTTAATTTAACATTTTAAGTGCAAGAAATTAAAAGAGCAGATATGAGGGATCAGACCAACAAAATGCAACAAACAGGTGTTTGGAAACATGTGCTGTACAAATAGCGTCCTTAGGGAACTGGGAAGACCCCAGCTCCACAATGGCTGTACACTTTATAAAAAGTACAAACACATATGACTACGTATTTTAAGACTCTGTTCAAAAATTTCTAAAGGTTTTGTTTTTAACTTCTGTTTTAAGTCAATACGTTTTTAGAAGAATTAAATTCTATGGTTTCTTTTTCTGTTGCATAAAGTCCACTGCTAGGGCTAATGTATTTTCTGTTAATATTTTAAGATAAATTATAATAACTTACCTTTGTTATTCCATTCCGTCACTTAAATTCTTGAATCACTAATTTAACATTGCATATGTGTATGATATGAGGATGAGATCCACAAAGCAGCTTCTGTTCCATCTACTAAACTCATGCTTACAAACTACCTGCTTATATCCCAAAATGCCAGGTAAAGAAGTTACTATCCTAAAGCAGTCTTGAAAAACAGTGCTAAAGGATACCTACATAATAGAATTAGAAAGCTAGATGTGCTGAAAAAATAAGTTATATACGGTATGCTCACTCGTCTTTCTACCTTCAGAAGAAGAATGGACTGCTAATTTCTTCAGCATGCTAGTTTTAATCAAATTGAATAGAGTCTCACATAATCATCCTTTTGCTTTGTGATACACTATTGCTTTGAGGAATTCTAAGAAACCAAATAAGCCTAAATTTACATATGTTAAATTTCTTAAAGTATAGGGAGTACCACAAACAGAAAAGGACATTCTGGGAATAAGGGTTTGATACAATTTTGTTTAAGAAGTTGCTTGATTGTCAAGTTGATAAATAAATGCAATTATTTTTGTTAGCTATAATAAGAAGAAATTAATAAAGAATAAAACATTACACATGAAACAGCAGGCAAAGATTATTAATTATATATCATGTGAGTTAGTTAAACCCCAAAAGAAAACTGTTCCTTTAGGGCTAAATAAGTTTATTTATTTGATATAAAAGAGTGTTGTATTTTGATTTGGAGGAGGTGAGAAATTTGCTCATATTACATTGTAAAAATATAGTTAGCGCTGTTGAGAATTATGAACACAAAGTTTCACTGGGGATGCAACTAAATACATTAAAATTAGAACACAGCTTTGTGTAAGGGCAAAGACAATTTCTGCGTTAAGGTTAACAATGAGTTTTTGCTGTTATAAAAATAACATAATGATTTATGGTTAAACATTCAAATAATTTTAGATATATAATCCATAATGTGTTGAAAACAAATAAATCTATACAAAAAGATATGAAAGTAATGATGGAAACAAATGGGAAATAATGTCACTAATAATTATAAATAGATATCTGAAGCAATTTGAACACTGCATAGTTTTAAATTCTAAGCACTAAGAGTTACTAAGTAATATATCCTGTTAAAAAATTAGAATAAGATACACTTTTAATTATTATATGAAGAACATGTATTCTTTACACTACCAATTTAAATATATTGGATGTATTACAGTTTGTTGATTTATACAAACTATCATATAGTAAAACAATTATCCAGCTGTTTCTACCTCATTCAAAATATTGTCCTCATAATTAACAAGCAAGCTTGACTTATAACTCAGCATTTCAGCAATATAAAATTGAGACTGCTACTTACTACTTCTAATTTTGTGCATTACTATTATTGTTTCTGTTACTTTACAATGCACTATACTTGAAATAATTCTGACAGGATAACCCAGTTATTATTTTATTTCTAGAAAGGATAAAGGAATACTAGGGTAACATTTTCCATCTTAAAGATTCAGTATCTTACTATGGGTAGTCTGTGAAAACCATAGCTAGCTAAAATAAATATATGATAAGAGTATTAACTAGCAGTTTACTATAGCAGTGAAATTCTAAATATAAAACTTTTATTAACTATAAATTAAGAGTTAAATGCCTTTATTAATGATATGAAAACAACTTGAATTAAAATATATAAACATAAGATACCGTAGGTTACATTTATATAAAAATTCAAGTAAACTACGTATAATGTACCCTTTAGCAAGAAAAAAAATCCAATATATGATGAAACTCTAGCTGTAATGTTATTAAAATACCAACAGCATGCAACCTTATTCTCTATATTTCTCTTATTATTAATCAAGAGACTTAACATTAAATGTGATTGACAAAGCAGCTGCTAGTGGATACAAAACACCGAACATCATAATTATGGCAATAAGAGAATCAGCCACAACTGTTTGACTGCAAGGCATAGAACGTTCTTTCTTTTTTACTAAGTTAATAATACCTCAAACAGACTTTTTTCCCATTATGCCAATGTGCAGAAATACGTGCCCTACAGCAAACTTTCAATGTTTCATATGTTACAAAACTTCAAGAACAAACTCTTTTTAAGTTCTAAGGTTAACAGGACCTTCAGAGACTACAAACGTAATACTAGGGACAGTTTATTTTATTTCACTTATTTTATTTCATTTATTTTTTAAGCAGAGAAGAGGATTGTAAGCTGTCCCTGAAAGTTATTTTCAAAACACATAGTAACTGTTATTTAATCATGAATATATTCACTTCAATAAATGTCCAGGTAGTTGCCAAGCTTGATTATGACAGCTACTATATTTAGCATATTTATGATAACTAAAGCTTGACCCTACTTATTGGATCTCTCTTATCCTCTTATTTATTGTCTAGTGAGAGGTGACTTACAGCAATTTGTATGGGAAAGGACAGAGTGTGACTCTTCGGTTCTTTTCCAGCTTCTTAACCATAATTAAATAGTAAACATCATCATTAATAGATTTACTGTAGCATATGGAAATGACCAAACTTTAATGCATTCAAAATTCAATCTCTCTCTCTCTCTCTCTCTATATATATATATATATATATATATTAGTTGAAATATATCATATGCAACCTGCATTTTATTAATTTGAAAGTTTTGAATAAACAATAAATGAAATATTAACATAATTCATATGTTAATATGAAGTTCATATTCACGTGAAACACTGTAGTTATATATTAATACTAACTTCTCTTAACAAATAGATAATTTTAAAGCATTTCTCAAACAAGAGCATGGTCTAGATAACAGATGTATAAGGCAGAATACTTTAAAATGTTTATTTTAATGTATTTTATTTACTTGGGGATTTAACAGATTACATATCCTACCATATATTTATGAGATCCTAGTTTTATCCAGAATGCCCAATACTCTTCCCTAAATAGCTGCATTTTTGTATTATAATAGCATGGTTTGATCATTGTTCTCAAACAGAAATTTCCCTTTGGAAAAAAAAAACATTTTTCAATTTAATTAATTCATGACGTTGATTAAATACTGAATAACTGTATTAGATAAGGAGAAATAAAAATTAATCTATTGTGCCAATTACTGATTCGTGTTTGGCATACAATAACCACTAAATACTTGATCAATATTTCTAATATGTTGATTATTTTTTCTTTCTATGGGTACCTGAAACTACTTATAGCTTCTATTACAAAATATTCTTGCATGTTCATTTGCCAGGGCAGGAGAACTGTCAGCAGTTGCTACAAATAAGAAACGCAGATGCAGTTTTCAAATACAACTCTCAGGTCAATATATTCTCCTATTTTAATAATGGCTTTTCCTATTACATTCATTATTCATATAGAAAAGAAGATAGGCACTTTTTAGGCATTATATTGCTTTCTTGAGGAATATGAGCATTGTGACTCTGAGAGGCCATTTTCTAAAGATTCTAACAGCCAAATGACATCTTGGGAAATGTTATGCTCATGGTATATTTGCATAATAATGAAGGTATCGTACATATAAGGCACAACTGCACTTACCCAAATTTTTATCCAAATAATGAGAATTCTTTTCATTCCTGAAACAGGGTACCCTCTAAAATAAAATCCATTACTTGTTTCAAAAAGATGAGCCAAAACTAGACTATGAAAGACAAATACATTCTTTGATGTAGATTTATAGCCTACTTTTCATGCCTATTGTGAGCATGAAACAGCCAATCCATAAGGTATTTTCTAAATTGAGAACTAGATGGATACATTTCTTCATGTTTCAATGTATAACTTTGAAAAGTCTTCAGTTTTGTTTGAATGAGCAATTTTATGTGATATTACATGAACAATATTTTAATCATGGTATATAAAATCAAAGCAATCATGCATCATAAAACAGAAAAATTAAAAGGCATAGATTTACTTCACATTTACAATTCAATGGTTTTCCAAAGGATTCGTATGTCAAGTATGAATATTATATACTGAATTAAAAGAAAAGGCCCTGTGATTAATTATATTATTTGTTTTGTTTTACATACTTTTAAGTGATACTAAAATATTTAAATACCTTGTAAAACATTTTTAAAAATAACATCTGAGGGCAAACAGGGAATCTGGTCTTCAATAATTTTAAGATTAGAAAATGTGAAGATTATTTTATAATCAGGAGGGAACTATACAGTGGCATGGATGTTATATTAGTGTAGTAATCTATACTATCATAACAAATTTCACAATACATAAGTTTCTTGTTTTTTCAGTATTAGAAACTGCTGTGCCAAAATGAATAAAACTCCAGTTCCAATTCTTTTGAACAAATATTATTTTATGTATCATTGCTTAAATGTTGTTATACAAAACACTAGAGTACGAAGTAATTCATGGAGTTGTTTTATATTTCATTGATATAGTGGGATAACTCTGGAGTAAATATTTAAATAAGTATTCAAGAAAATTTATGTTGATTAATTCTTGAGTATGATTTTAGCATAAATCTTAAATATAGAAAAATAACACTTAAATGTTTTCTTATTCTTGCAAGTATATAGTTAACTTTCTGATTTATTTTACAATCATATATTACTGACATTAATAGAATTTTGCACATCAGCACTATATGCTGAAGCCAATTTAAAGTAGTGTTTCAAACTGAAGAATAAAGTTATCAAGGGATTTAAAAGCTTAGGTTCATACCCCAACATAAAAAGATGTATGTATATGTTTCTGAATGTTTAAAAAGGATGCAGGCTTTTTTCCCCCTAGAAGGCAAATACATTACTTCAAAATAAAATAGAAACGAGAAAGTAGTATATGTCCTGACAACTGAATAGATTTCCCCCCAAAATTAAATAAGAATATAGTACACTAAACTGAATGAAGCTATCTAAAGAAGAAAAACAGATGTTCTATAAACAGGGGGGGGAAATTGAACTCAAAAAGAATGTTGGAATAAAATTGAGACATCTGCAGTAAAGTTTTACCTTCTCCCTAGAATATTTGAGATGAACTCAGTATAACACTCTCTCCCAAGAAAAGGCAAAGTGATCAATGCAAGAACACATCAGGCTCTCTTGGACAGGCCAATCAATGCAAGAAAGAACCTTGCCCAGGGCCTTATGCAAATAGAAGCACGTCCTACACCTAGGGAGGGAACATGCGCACTAGATCAATGGAATCTGAAAAACCTTACAGCTATACCAGCCTCAGACAGTAAATATATAATGATGAATCTTTCACGTTTTAGCTGAACTTTTAAACTAGTTACTTTCCCCAACTAGGTGAAAACGGCTATAAAGATCTATATCTGGAAAGTTCAACTAAAACTTTAAAATATAATGATGAACTTTCATTACTCTTGGCCTCAGCAAAGTTGCCAGAGTTTTTTAAAAATAAAAATGATTAGGATTTAAATTGTATGATTTTGTTTTACACACACTCTACATTTAAAATAAATTTAATCTTTAATTCTGTTGCTGGAAATGTACATCCCTGATGCTCTGGACAGTAACGATATAACTTCAATTATATAGGACTTTTTTCACTAGGATCTTACATAGAAGAAATTACATTGTTTATTTCTTAACCTTTTAAATACACCATGGTTTATTAAACATGTCTGCAAATTAATTTCTATTTCCAGTTGTAAAGTATGTGCATTTGTGCAGAAATATCAATTCAAGTGTAGAATTCATTGAAAAGAATAGAGAAAACACTAATATAAGAAAACTTGTTTTGAGGACTTCTGAACAGTGACTTTCAAATTGTAATTTGGGTAAAAACCCTAGGAGAAATAATGTAACACAGAATCAACATTTATAAATTTCAATTACTTATAATATTAATTTTATTTATTTATTTATTTATTAGATTTGTATGCTGCCCCTCACCGTAGACTCGGGGCGGTTCACAGCAACAATAAAACAATGTACAACAAATCTAATAATTTAAAAAACACTAAAAATCCCATTATTAAAAGCAAACATACACACAACCATACCATGCATAAACTGTATAGACCTGGGGGAGATGTCTCAATTCCCCCATGCCTGACGGCAGAGATGGTTTTTAAGGAGTTTGCAAAAGGCAATGAGGATGGGAGCATTTCTAATCTCCGGGGGGAGCTGGTTCCAGAGGGTCGGGGCCGCCACAAAGAAGGCTCTTCCCCTGGGTCCCGCCAAATGACATTGTTTAGTCAACGGGACCCAGAGAAGGTCAACTCTGGGGGACCTAACCGGTCGCTGGTATTCGTGTGGCAGAAGGCGGTCCCGGAGATATTCTGGTCTGATGCCATTAAGGGCTTTATAGGTCATAACCAACACTTTGAATTGTGACCGGAAACTGATCAGCAATCAGTGCAGACTGCGGAGTGTTGGTGTAACATGGGCATACCTAGGGAAGCCCATTATTGCTCTCGCAGCTGCATTCTGCACGATCTAAAGTTTTTGGACACTTTTCAAAGGTATCCCCATGTAGAGAGCGTTACAGTAATTGAACCTCGAGGTGATGAGGGCATAAGTGACTGTGAGCAGTGAGTCCCGGTCCAGATAGGGCCACAACTGGTGCACCAGGCAAACTTGGGCAAATGTCCCCCTCGCCACAGCTGAAAGATGGTTCTCTAATGTGACTGTGGATCGAGGAGGATGCCCAAGTTGCGGACCCTCTCTGAAGGGGTCAATAATTCCCCCCCCCCAGGGTTATGGATGGACAGATGGGATTGTCCCTGGGAGGAAGAACCCACAGTCACTCCATGTTATCCGGGTTGAGTTTGAGTCTATTGACACCCATCCAGACCCCAACAGCCTCCAGGCACCGGCACATCACTTCCACTGCTTCGTTGACTGGACATGGGGTGGAGATGTACAGCTGGGTATCATCAGCATACTGACAATAATTGAATTGCTGTTATACAGCATGACGTTAAAATACATAACATAATAATACAAGTATACTCAAACAAAGAAGGCAGCAACTAGCCTAACATTGTGGTTCAAAAGATCATTCAAATTGTGGAGATAATGAAAAACCATTTTTTAAGATCTGCATTGCGTTGAAACATTGGAAGTCTGTCCAATGTTTGTCAGATTTCTCCTTATCCTATCCTTTTCATCACTGCTCACTTCATAGAAAATCACTGTTCCATCAGGAACTATAACTATGGTATATCCTCTGGTTGGTTATGCCTGAAAGTATTCTGCAGCTGACACAGCAAGCTGAAAGCAAATGTCCAGCTGCTGTTTCCAAACACACTGTTCAGGGGAGAACTAGTTAATGCAAATGAGTACTTCCAACAATGATCCAGGCTTGTGCTATGCCATTTCTAGTGCACCTGCATGTAATACATGCATGCCACCACAAGTTACTATGAATAGTTAGTATGCTTGCTCATCTGCATGATATCCACCTAATTTCTTCTGCCAGTTAAGAATAGCTAAATAACAGCAGAAAGTCTCTTTATGTTGTTTATACTTGTAACAATATACAAATCAGAGACATAGAAACATAGAAGATTGACGGCAGAAAAAGACCTCATGGTCCGTCTAGTCTGTCCTTATATTATTTCCTGTATTTTATCTTAGGATGGATATATGTTTATCCCAGGCATGTTTAAATTCTGTAACTGTGGATTTATCAACCACGTCTGCTGGAAGTTTGTTCCAAGCATCTACTACTCTTTCAGTAAAATAATATTTTCTCACGTTACTTATAATCTTTCCCCCAATTAACCTCAGATTGTGGCCCCTTGTTCTTGTGTTCACTTTCTTATTAAAAATACTTCTCTCCTGAACTTTATTTATCACCAGCGCTCTTTACAGCAGCATCACAATCTCCCTCTTCCAGCTTGTTATAACTCTAGCTATGCAGCCAAGCATTCTACTTGCTTTCCCTACTGCCTGACTGCACTGTTCACCCATTTTGAGACTGTCAGAAATCACTACCCCTAAATCCTTCTCTTCTGAAGTTTTTACTAACACAGAACTGTCAATACAATACTCAGATTGAGGATTCCTTTTGTCCAAGTGCATTATTTTACATTTAGAAACATTAAAGTGCAGTTTCCATTGCTTTGACTACTTATTTAGTAAAGCTAAATCATTTGCCATATTACAGACGCCTCTAGGAATATTAACCCTATTGCGCACTTTAGAGTCATTGGCAAATAGGCAAACCTTCCATATCAAACCTTCCCCTATGTCATTCACAAAGATATTAAAAAGAATGGGACCCAGAACAGACCCTTGTGGCACACTGTTTGTAACCAGGCTCTGCTCAGAATACTCACCATTAACAGCAACCCTCTGATATCTACGCTTCAGCCAGCTGCAAATCCACTAAACTATCCAGGGATTAAGTCCAATATTCACTAATTTACTATCAGCTCTTTAAGTGAAACCATATCCACGGCACCACCTTCAACCAACACCTTTGTGACATAGTCAAAGAAATCAATGAGATTAGTCTGACATGATTTGCCCTCAGTAAAGCCATGCTGGTTTGGGTCCAATAAATTATTGGTTCTTAGGTGCTGATTTATCCTCTTTTTGAGTAGAGTCTCCATCATTTTAACTATAACTGAATTCAAGCTAACTGGCCTGTAGTTACTAGCTTCTTCTCTACTGCCCTTCTTGTGAATAGGCAGAACACTGGCCATTCTCCAATCCTCAGGAACAACAAATCAGTCAGGGGGGGAAGCAATCACATATCTGAGTTTTTTAAGAACTCTGGGGTGGATGCCATCTGGACCCATTGCCTAATTATTGACTGTTGTTGGTTAGAAGTCATGGTTTGTTTTATATCTATTTTCAAGTAAATTCTGCAAGTCTAACTAAACAACACATAGACCTAGTTATTGTGATTTGTTTTATATTCCTATTGCTAAAAGGATCCAAGCTAGTGACCCTACTGAATGCCAGTTTTGAAGAAAAGTCAAACCTGCCTATAAGCTCCCAGTCCTCTCTTTTTCTTTGATGTATTATTGTATAATATTAAGCACTTGGCATTCCATTTTGTTTAATTTTAACCAAATACAATCTTCTTTTGCCAAAGTTATTTTAATTTCTGCCATGTCTGAGACATAAAAAACATTTCAGAAGAAAATGATAGATGCGCTCATCATAACAATATTTTTGTTTGTTTGATATGTTTGTCTGGCAGCTTATATAGAATTTTTTTAACCAAGCAGCATTTAGGATTTTTAAAATGTTAAATGATAGATAACAAGTAGCATTTGAATTACCATTAAGTTTAACCACCTTTTAAAAATTATTTCAGTTAAAAACTCAAGTTAGCAAAAATGTTAATCTCTGAATGTATTTTTTGAGCCAGTTCTGTGTAATAATTAAGGAATCAAGTTAGAAGCTGGTATATTTTGAGCATTAGTTCCATTTAGATTCAAAGCCAGCTGGGTGACCTTGGGCCTGTCAGTCTCTTTCAAACTTAGGAAGGTGGCCATGGCAAACCACTTCTGTATTCTTGCCAAGAAAACTGTAGGGACTTGTCTAGACAATCACCAGGGATCAACACTGACTGGAAGGCATTTTAAAAAACCCAATATATTTTATATGTGGGCCAGTATGGCACACTTATTGTAGTGATTTCTTAAAATTATATATTCTTTTTTATAAAAAGTTAATTACCTGTGTTCTCTAATAAACACCTGGAGTCTAGGTCTACGTGTATATACATGCATAATTTCTTATCTGTACAAATAGTGACGATTCTGGATCGCCTCTCTAATATTCTCATTACTTTCACACCCTTTGTTCTGTCGGGCTCTCTGGTAGAATCCTCCCAAAAATTCACAGGTACAAATTTCAGACACACACACACGTTTGAAAATTCAAAACAATGTTCTTTATAATGAAAATTCACTTAAACCAAGCCCTCTTTTGGTATAGCAAAGAGCACTCGTCTCCAAGCAAACTGGTAATTTGTACAAGTCCCTTATCAGTTCTGTGATACTTAGCTTGCAGCTGTGAGGCAATTCACAGTCCTTCCTCTTTCACAAAGTGAAACACACTTTGCTCTGGTTTAGTTTCAAAGCGGGGAAAAATCAGCACACAAAAAGTCAAAGTCAGTAAAGCAGTCACGAAACACAACAATCAGATAATCCTCCACAATGGCCAAACCCACAGGCTGCTATTTATAGCAGCCTCACTAATTACCACAGCCCCACCCAACCACAGGTGGCCTCATTTTCTTTGATAATAATCTCTCAGTTGTTGTTGCCTATGCATCGCTCTCCGCATGCGTGGCTGTATCATTAACTCTTGTTCTGAATCCAAGGAGGAGCTAGATAATTGATCTCCTTCTGAGCTGTCTGCCACACTCTCCTCCTCCCTGTCACTCATGTCTTCTTGGTCAGAGGAGCCTTCATCAGCAGATTCCACTGGGGGCAAAACAGGTCTGCAGCATGTGGATGTCTCCCCCACATCCACAGTCCTTGGGGCAGGAGCAGGGCCAGAGCTAACCACAACACCCTTATTTAAATTTCACTTTATTGCGCTTACCTGTTATCCTGTCAATGGCAGATAGTCCTTGCTTAACGGCCCTGTTTAGCGACCTTTCAAAATTACAATGAAGTTGTAAAAGGTGATTGAAATGTGGGCACTTTACAACTGGCAGGCATTTATGACAGTTGTAGCATCCATGGAGACACAATTGCCTTTTACATACTTCAAAGGTGGCTTCTGACAAACAAACAAAATCAACAGAGAAGCCAGCAGTAAAATCATAGGTTGCGGTTATAATGCTTATTGACTGCAACAGAACTGATGTTAACACATCCAGTTCAGTATCATGATGTTTCACTTAACAACTTAATAATAGAATTGCTGGTCACAATTGTATGGGCTTTCTGAACCTCTCAAAAAAGAAGTGAAAATAGATTATTCAGTGACTCTATTATTGGAAACTAACAAGAAAGAACCACACATACGTAATACAGTGATACCTTGTCTTACAAACTTAATTGGTTCTGGGATGAGGTTCTTAAGGTGAAAAGTTTGTAAGACGAAACAATGTTTCCCATAGGAATCAATGGAAAAGCGATTAATATGTGGAAGCCCAAAATTCATCCCTTTTGCCAGCTGAAGCGCCCGTTTTTGCGCTGCTTGGATTCCCCTGAGGCTCCCCTCCATGGGAAACCCCACCTCCGGACCTCTGTGTTTTTATGATGCTGCGATTTTACTGAGGCTCCCCTCACTGGGAAACCCCACCTCCGGACTCCCGTTGCCAGTGAAGCGCCCATTTTGCGCTGCTGGGATTCTCCTGCAGCATCTCAAAACATGGAAGTCCGGAGGTGGGGTTTCCTATGGAGGGGAGCCTCAAGGGAATCCCAGCAGCGTAAAAATGGGTGCTTCGCTGGCAATGGAAGTCCAGAGGCGGGGCATCCCAGCGGCGACGGTGGGTTTGTAAGGAGAAAATAGTTTGTAAGAAGAGGCAAAAAAATCTTAAACCCCAGGTTTGTATCTCGAAAAGTTTGTATGACGAGGCGTTTGTAAGATGAGGTATCACTGTACAGTGATCCCCCGATCGTTGCGAGGGTTCCGTTCCAGGACCCCCCGCAACGATCGGGTTTTCGCGAAGTAGCGCTGCGGAAGTAAAAACACCATCTGCGCATGTGCAGATGGTGTTTTTACTTCCGCAGTGCTAGCGAGGAGCCGAAGATTGGGGGCGGCACGGCTGTTTTAAAACGTCGCCGCCGACATGGGGGGCTCGCTAGCACCCCCCTAACCCGGGTTGGGGGTTCGGGGGGTGCTAGCGAGCCCCCCATGTCGGCGGCGACGTTTTAAAACACCCGCGCCGCTTACCAATGAGTCCCGAAGACAAACGTCAAACTTCCGCGTTTGTCTTCGGGACTCATTGGGAAGCGGCGCGGGTGTTTTAAAACGTCGCCGCCGACATGGGGGGCACGCTAGCACCCCCCCGAACCCCCAACCCGGGTTTGGGGGGGTGCTAGCGAGCCCCCCATGTCGGCGGCGAAGTTTTCAAACACCCGCGCCGCTTTCCAATGAGTCACGAAGACAAACGTCAAACTTCCGCATTTGTCTTCGGGACTCATTGGAAAGCGGCGCGGGTGTTTTAAAACGTCGCCGCCGACATGGGGGTCTCGCTAGCACCCCCCCCGAACCCCGAACCCGGGTTTGGGGGGGTGCTAGCGAGCCCCCCATGTCGGCGGCGAAGTTTTAAAACACCCGCGCCGCTTTCCAATGAGTCCCGAAGACAAACGTCAAACTTCCGCGTTTGTCTTCGGGACTCATTGGAAAGCGGCGCGGGTGTTTTAAAACGTCGCCGCCGACATGGGGGGCTCGCTAGCACCCCCCCAAACCCCCAACCCGGGTTTGGGGGGGTGCTAGCGAGCCCCCCATGTCAGCGGCGACGTTTTAAAACACCCGCGCGCCTTCCCAACTGAGCCCTCAAGCCAAGCGCCAAAGGCGAACTTCTGCGCTTTGCTTGAGGGCTCAGTTGGGAAGGCGCGCGGGTGTTTTAAAACGTCGCCGCCGACATGGGGGGCTCGCTAGCACCCCCCCGAACCCCCAACCCGGGTTTGGGGGGGTGCTAGCGAGCCCCCCATGTCGGCGGCGACGTTTTAAAACACCCGCGCCGCTTTGCAGCTGTCTCCTGAAGCCGAACGCGGAAGTTAGCGTTCGGCCTCAGGAGACAGCTGCGAAGCGGCACGCGTGTTTTAAAACGTCGCAGCCGGCCTGGGGGGGCTTTCCAGCAACCCCCGAGCCTGGGTTGGGGGCTCGGGGGTTGCTGGAAAGCCCCCCCAGGCCGGCTCCGATCGTTTTAAAACAGGCGCGCCGTTCTCTGCTGACTCCTGGCGAACTTCCCGGGCGAAGGGCGGGCGAGCAGGTGCTGGGGGGGGCTTCGCCCTCCCGCCAGCAAGAGGGGGAAGACCCAGGGAAGCCGCCCAGCAGCTGATTTGCCCGGCGCCATCTACGCATGCGTGCCCATAGAAAAAAAGGGCACGCATGCGCAGATGGTGTTTTGACTTCCGGGTTCAAAAATCGCAAATTACCCTGTTCGCAATGGTCGGGGACGCAATAACCGGGGGATCACTGTATATGAAATTGCAGCATCTTGGCCTCATTTGGTTACAGTGCTAGGCCTATTACTATTACTATAATATTACTATTAGGGAATGATCCCATCTGGTTGTAAGGAAATCAAAAGCATTTGTTCCCTGTTTTGAATTAACTCTGACTTCTCTTTATAGGCAAACTGGGATAAATTATGATTAGCTTTAATTATGATTTGTCCAAATGGGTCAATGTAAAACCACAACTTACAGTAATTCGTTCATATTGCTGGAAAAATATGAGAAAGCCTATTTAGCCTAAATATTATTCAGGCTTATTTTTGTATGCTTTTTGTTTAATCGAAGACTACCATTAGCCTTGTTTGGAAGTTTACAGACTT
Organism: Erythrolamprus reginae; assembly: GCF_031021105.1. Taxonomy (NCBI): domain Eukaryota; kingdom Metazoa; phylum Chordata; class Lepidosauria; order Squamata; family Dipsadidae; genus Erythrolamprus; species Erythrolamprus reginae. The sequence goes on along the minus strand of NC_091951.1, from coordinate 305,059,032 downwards.
TATCCAGGTCCAATCCTCTTTCTGGATGGCAGCTCCCACATTGCTTATTTATTTGCAAGTGATAACCTAAGGTGCATTAGGTGATGGCTGATGTGTGATGGTCAGAATTAAGAAGCTCTCTCATGCACACATTTGCACAGGATTATTTTTGTATTACCATCTCTTATAATATTATTTTAATAATTAATAATATTAACCTTAAGTACACACAAAGTTGAAATTGAAGTCCAAGAATAATGCATTTTGTGTGTAAAAATGGAAGATCAAAGAATTAGAGATTAGTTCTGCCTTCAATACTGGAGAACAGATAATAAAAAAGTGAGTAAATGATAAGCAAGAAATACCATAATAGTGGTATATAAGTATTTGTTATTTATTCGATTTTTATGCCGCCCTTCTCCTTAGACTCAGGGCGGCTTACAACATGTTAGCAATAGCACTTTTTTAACAGAGCTAGGCTATTGCCCCCACAATCCGGGTCCTCATTTTATCCACCTCGAAAGGATGGAAGGCTGAGTCAACCTTGAGCCGGTGATGAGATTTGAACCGCTGACCTTCAGATCTACAAGTCAGCTTCAGTGGCCTGCAGCACAGCACTCTACCTGCTGCGCCACCCCAGCTCATGTTATGCTTTGTTGTCATGCAGGATAGAACTAGAACCAACCGTATAAAACTATAAGGAGGTAGCTATAATCTACATTTTAGCAGGCTCTTCCCCTCTGTATGAGAGGTCAGCCAGTGAAATAGGTTGTGACAAAAATGGTAAGGTTTCCTTCATTGGAGTCTGAATATTTAATGGATCCTGCCATGAGCAGAGCATGATCTACTACCATAAGGTTTCCCTCCAGAGACCCATAATATTTTGAATCTGTCCAACCACACTTTCAGCCAAAGCAAAGAGTCGATTCTTGCATAAGGTTTATCCTTTTAATCCAGTAAATTCCTCCCTACCAAAAAATATACAACTTCGTGAGGATTTTGAAACATATTTTTTATCCCCTTAAGAGTTAAGGAATATTTTAAAGAAAAGATAGAAGGCAAATATATACAGCCATTGTCAATCCTGGGATAACATATAACTACATAGATTTCAAAAGCATGAAAAACTAAATGTTGTCTGGATTCTTCTAGACATATGTTAAAAATAAATTGCATTTTTATATTGAATAATTTCACCAAATTCAAAGCACAGTCACCAATAAGTACTCCACTTATGCAACAATCTCAGCAGGACAGGAGATGATATACAAGAATGACTATGACATTATAGTCAAAGAAGCTGAAGACACATTATGCTAAGACACCACTTTCCAACGCCACGTTTGACCAAATTTAATCTTCAGATTTCAGTGCAACATACAAAAACTACACAATTTTATAAAAGGATTTCCTAAGAATTTCCTTCATATACAGTATAGCTGTATCTAATGAAAACATTCTACAGCAACAATCTGGTATTTTCTATCTACATCCCAAAATATGCAAACCAGAAAACCAAGGCCATGCCCATTGTTTCAAGGATGAAAATAATCACAGGTGGAATATCACATTTCAAGGACTCTATTCAGACCTTATGCCACATCGGAGACACAGGTTGATTTCCTAAGAAAATGGAAATCCATTGGCAACTCACCACCTCAACAAATATCCTTGTAGTTATCTTGGTTGTTTAAGCATTACAAAGCAGTATCTTCCCTAAACGCACACCACAAACAGATTGTTTGGAGTTGAGTAGCACCTAATCAAATAAATTAAACAGAATTAAATCTATGAAGATAATCTCAACTTCAGAATTGTTCTAAAGTCTGGCAGCATCAAATCAATTAAAACAAATGAATAAACATATAAACAAACATAGCATACCTTATCACTAATATATGTGATTTTGTAGTCACCATATTTTATCTTTGGCAATGTTTGGAGTTGACCTTCTCCAGGTCCTGTCGACTAGACAATGTTGATTGGCAGGGCCTAAGTGAAGAGCCGTCTCGGTAGGGGCCCTGGCCCTCTGGAATCAGCTCTCCCCTGAGATTTGCACTGCCCCCACCCTCCTTGCCTTCCACTCTCCTAAAGCGGAAATAGTAACCAACCTATCTACAGCTCCCTCTCCACATTTATGCCGCCAGGCCTGGGGCCATTAGATCCTTGCCCCCTGGCCAATGAATATGTGAGAGAAAGTGGATCAAATGGGAATGATTGTTTTTTATGGTTTTGGGTTTTTTTAGATGTTTTAGATTCATATTTAATTAATTGGATTTAGGATGTTATGCTTTGTGTTATTACATGTTGTGAGTCGCCCCGAGTCCTCAGAGAGGGCGGCATGAAAACCAACCAACCAAACAAACAAACAATCTAAACCTGCAAATAGGTGACCAGCAACCAATAAATAGATGAATCTAAAGCGGAAATAGTAACAAACCTATCTACAGTTCCCTCCCCACAAACATTACTTCCACCTCGCCCCAATTTAAATCCTGCATTATTCTATGTATTTATTGAAAAGAAAACCTATGCCTTTTAATAACATTTGTTAGTTGGGGAGGTCATCCCAGACACCTAATTCATTAATAACACAACTAATCCTAATCTGGTATATGTGTATTTCGATTTGTCTTTGTTAGACAAATTTTATTCTGTTACTTTTGTCTCCTTTCTCTAATTTAAAAGATTTATTTTGTCTCCTTTCTCTAATTTAAAAGGTTTATTTTGAATTTGCTCCTTCCAGAGTATTAACTATTTAATTCCATTTTTTTATTATTTGCATCTCTGAAAAGCATCCTTCTACCTATTCAACCAAGTTATTTATAAAAACGTTAAAGTGGAAAAAGCTGAGGACTTAATTTTATGGCACTCATCTTAATGTGTCAGATCAATTTAATTGAAAATTTTAATGAATGTTGTTGTTGTGAGTTGCAAAGTTGAGTCCGACCTATTGCGACCGCAATGAACATTATTTGAGTACAATTTCCAAGCTACCAGAAGGCCACACAACTGCCATGCTACCTAGGTTTTCTTAGTTAGCATGCTAATCAGAGTAGCATAGGCTACTCTGCCAAAATGTTTTGCTGAAACAAACAAATTAAAGTATTCACATAGTCCACTAAGGATGTACTGAATTAACATTTGTCTGGCAGGTTGTTCCTGACAAATCTAGGCTGACCTCTGCTAATTAACTTCATAATTATAGCTTTATTTATGATCTCTTCTAGAATTTTCCCAGATACACACACACACACACACACACACACACATACCAGATTGACTATACTTCCTTGGACGCATTTTTTCTTGTAAAACACAGGGATAACATTTCTTAAAGATAATATCTGGGGATTTGACTGATTTGTCAAAAAAATCCTTCAGTCTCCTAAAATGTAATTCATGTGATACTGGAGATTTAAACTCAATGTAGAAACTCCATTGCCAAACCCCGACCCGAAAAAAAGGAAGATTGCTACTGATGAGCCATACGATTCTGGCATGTGCTTCATCTGTACAGAAGCATTCAAGGAGGGTGTGAGTACCATGAAGTGCTCCCTATACGACACATATGATCATCACCACAAGTGCTTGGAGTCTTCGGAGTAGGGCGGCATAAAAATCTAATATAATAATAATAATAATAATAATAATAATAATAATAATAATAATAATAACCCAAAGTGCAGACTCTGTAAAGAAACAGACGAAACAATCGATCACATACTCAGCTGCTGCAAAAAGATCACACAGACTGACTACAAGCATAGACATGATGCTGTGGCACAGATGATCCACTGGAACTTGTGCCGGAACTACCATTTACTAGTGGCAAAGAACTGGTGGGGATCATAAGCCCGAAAAAGTGGTTGAAAATGGGCAAGCAAAACTACTATGGGCCTTCCGACTTCAGACTGACCGAATTCTGAAGTATAACACACCAGACATCCTGATTGTGGAGAAAAAGAAAGTATGGATCATCGACATCGCAATCCCAGGAGACAGCAGAATTGAGGAGAAGCAGCTAGAAAAATTAGTGAAATATGAAGATCTAAAAATCGAGCTGCAACGACTCTGGCATAAGCCAGTGAAAGTGATCCCAATGATACTTGGAATGCTGGGCACAGTGCCAAAAGATCTCAGCGGACATTTGAAAACCATCGGAATTGACAAAATTGCCATCTGTCAATTGCAAAAGGCCACTTTACTGGGATCGGCAAACATAATTCGCCGCTACATCACACAGTCCTAGGTGCTTGGGAAGCTCCCAACTCGTGATGGAATACGAAATCCAGCATAGTGATCTCGTTTGCTGTGTTGTATTGACATAATAATAATAATAATAATAATAATAATAATAATAACAACAACAACAACAACAACAACAACAACAACAACAATAATAGGTGCAGCCCAGTTCCTGCAATCAGCTACCCTTAAAACATCCATTATTTCTTGTGTTTCCATTATTCTGCCTATCATGCAAGCCCAGGTTGGACAAATTTATTGCTCTACTTGAATGGGTGGACACCATAGAAACGTAATTAGCATCCCCTGAAGAAAAGAAAAAACATAGAAAATCAAAGCACCAATATCCCCAAATCTTCTCCCAAGCCAATTACCCCAGTCACAGGAAAGTACTAATCCTGCAAGTAACATCTCCATCCTTGTCAAAGACACGATTGAACATGAACAGAAACGTACCAATGCAATCTTATTTGGACTGGAAGACACCAACGAATCTGATGACATCACAAAGCTTTGTGACATAATCAACAACTTCCAGGCATCAATCATCAGTCCCGATGAAATCATGGATGTTTCCTATAACGGCCTTGAGTTCAAGAACAGCGATGGCTCGGTGGCCCCATGTTTCTGCAGTCGTTTTCAAGAGTGAAACTAACAAATACAATTCATCTCCATAATATACTCACTCATCAAAAGCTGCACAAATCATAAGAAACTTTGTTCGTGTCCCGATCTGTCTATACTACAACGTGACCATGCCCGCATACTTTATTTGGAGCTCAAAAAATTCCAGGATCAAGGTGAAATTGAGCTGTACATATCTACCAGTTGATTGTATTAAATGGAAGATTAGTGGTGTGCATCCCAATAAACATCCTCCACAATTTAAACTAGGCATGCACACTCCCAACTTCTTCCAGGTCCACCCCTACAGGCCTAAAATACAAGCTACTTAAAACAAGAAACTTCGCAAACAAAATGTCTGAATTTCTTCTGCTTCTAACTGTGACCTTATTTGACCTTATTTTTGTCTGCGAGACTACCTTATTACAGTAAGTGACTATCATATTTTCTGGTCTGATGGTGAAAACCATAGAAGGGGTGATGTGCTATCTTCTATAAGAAGTCCCTAGGTTTGAAAAAGATTAATGTTACAAAGAAGTTTGGTCTTCCTGAGACAACTTTCTGCAAACTGTCCTCAAATATCACAGTTCATTTCTTGTTATGTTATAGAATTCTTGATTATGACCTTGGTCATACAAACAAGTTAATTGCACTACTAACGTGGGCCCGCATATCTTTATCTTTCTTGGTGACCTCAATTTGCCTCTTATTAATTGGACTCTAAACAAATGTACAAATCCGAACCTATACATGCCACGCTGTACAATGCTGTTATGATTCTCGGGCTGGAGCAGTTGGTAACGAACAACACTAGGCTCAACAATTGCTTAGATCTCATCTTCTGCCATGTATGTGCAGGGATCAAGGTACCAGATCCTTCCATGCCCATTTCCACAAGGGATCAGGAGAATCCACTATTTTCTAACACCAGATGAGACCAGAGGTGGATGTCATTCCCATTCCAAAAATGTTCAGGGAAACAGTGGAGGATCAGATACTGTTTGCGCTGGCTCGGAGGCAGAAGTGGGGGAGGGAGGGAGGGAGTCCAGCCACAACCTTCCCTCTGAAGGAGTGAATCAGATCTGGGCTACACTAGGCAGATCCAGGCATGCATGCAAATTGACTGACTCCTCAAGCTGATTGGTCGAGGTCAAATTCATTCTGAAGGCTGGTTGCACTCTAGGATGGAGAATGCACCAATTACCATTGCAAACAAGAGGAGGAGTTGTTAAACTTGAAATCCTCCTGAACCTTCTATAATTTTGTAAATGCCAAACTTAAAGACTTGAAAACTATCCCACTCCTAAAAGGGCCTAACCGGGAAGACTTTAACGATGAAGCTGTTAGGGCCAATCTCTTCAATACAGTAATCCCTCACCTATCGCGGGAGTTACGTTCCAGACCTTGCCGCGATAGGTGAAATCCGCGATGGGGAATTTATCCTCCTTCCCACCAGCTCCGGATGCCTGGAGGCGAGCAACAGCCAGCTAACCTTTCCCCCCCACTACTACTTACTCTGTTCTTTGCAACAGTTCGGCCAAATGTTGTGTTTTTTGCCTTGCCCCAGCTGTAAAGTCCCTGGTGAGCTGCCCCGGCTGTTTCTTTTTTTCTCTCTCTCTCTTCCGCCCTCGAGCACTTCCTCTTCCGCCCTCGAGCCCAGTCTGGAAATCCCCGCCGCGTCGCGTTCCTTTCTTTTTTTTCCTTTCGGCACTGGCGAGGGGGATTGAACGAGGGGACGGGCCTCCGCCGGAGCTCAGTCCCCGTCCCGCTCATCATTTGGGAGTCCCGCTGAGGAATTCTAGCGCTTTTTGTGTGGTAAAATCATTCAAATGAAGCTGACTTCAAAACCCGCGATGAAGTGAAGCCGCGGCAGGTGAAGCGCGATATAGCGAGGGACTACTGTACATTCTTCAGCTCAGTCTTTGTTAATAGCAATGGCTGCTTCTCCATCTTTTATAGTCCTACCATAACAAATTGTAATGATTTACCACATATTGATTTACAGTAGATAACATTGAAACGGCATGACGTAACCTAAAGCCATCTTTATCTATTGCCCCTGATTGATTATGTGTCTAAGCTTCCCACTGCCCTAGTCGAACCTCAATGCACAATCTATGAGGTGTGTTTCAGAACCAATTCCTTGCCCAATTTATGGTCATTACCAAAGGTCATGCCTATTTTTTTAAAGATAGATCCTAGTCTAGTAGAAAATTACAGACCAATCTCACTTTGTTGCGTCACCTGTAAAGTCACGGAATCAATTATAAACCAATTCATCACCCTCCACTTAGAAACAAACAACCTGTTTTCCTACAAGCAGTTTGGTTACAGGAAAAATTGTCCTATAATCTGCAACTCCTACACTGCAAAAACATTTGGACCCCACATCTTGACCAGGGTAAAGCAATAGACACAATTTACATAGAGTTCTCCAAAGCCTTTGATTCAGTGATGCACATCAAACTACTGTTCAAATTAAATTTTGGAGCCCTGCACAAGTGGGTAGCTGTGGAGCCCTGCACAAGGGGATAGCTGTGTTCCTGTCAAAAAGGCAACAAGTAGTCAAAATAGGGAGGGTTCTATCAAATCCGGTACCAGTTAACAGCAGTGTCCTCCATGGCGGCATTTTAGGACCCACACACTTTCTGCTTTACACCATCGATCTATGAGATCATATTCAAAGCAGTTGCATCCTCTTTGCCGATGACATAAAATTATTTACCACTGATAATACTTCTGACCTACAAAGCGACCTTGACTATGTAACAGAATAGTCGCACAATTGGATCCAAATTTCAAATAATAAATGCTCTGTCCTATATATTGGCAATAAAAATTAGAACACCAAATACAGGTTGGGCGGAAACAATCTCATAGATGACCCTCATTTTTTCAAGGACTTAGGAGTACTCTTCTCAAACGATCTAAACCTCAGAGCTCACTGTAACAGCATTGCCAAAAATGCATTAAGATTTGTTAACCTAATTTTGTGAAGCATTTCTCTGGTGACATTCTTTTGCTAACTAGGGCATACAAAACCTTTGCCAGACCAATTCTTGAATACATCTCATCCCCCAGGAACCCACACTGTACCTCGGACATTAACACTAATGTGCAGGTTCAGAGGTATTTCATGAGAAGAGTACTCCACTCCTCTACTCACAATAGAATTCCCTATGCCATCAGGCTTGAAATTTTGGGCTTGGCAATTGGCTTGGAACTACACTACGTGCGATCCAATCTAAGCATAGTACATTAAATTGTCTGTTACAACGTCTTGCCTGTCGATGACTTCTTCAGCTTCAACTACAATAATACATGGGTAAATAATCGATACAAATTCAAGATAAACAACTTCAAACTCGATTGAAGAAAATACGACTTCAGCAACAGAATGGTCAATGCCTGGAATGTTCTACCTGACTTCATTGTTATAGCCTCAAACCGTCACAGTTTCAATCTCAAACTATCCATTATGGACCTCATCTCTTTCGTAAGAGACCCGTGAAAGGGGTGTGCATAAGCGCACCAGCATGCCTACTGTCCCTACTGCCTATGGTTCCCATTTATCTGTATTTATTTCCTTTGTTCATGTTTATATTCATATCTATACTTGTTATCTTGTACATGTTTAACAAACAAACAAAATAAAATAAAATAAAAAAGGTATTATATCTGAATCTTTTATCCGGCCCCTTCATATGCTCTTCATAATTTTCTGATAAAGAACAAAACCTCTCATTGTACAAAGCTATTATCAAAATTGAAATGAAGTACATATGCTTTTCCTCTGATGCCTGTAAACATTAAGAATCAGATTGTTTTCTCCTTATTAGGAGACATATGAAGATGTTTCTTGCTGAATCTCAATTGTCCTGACACTATCTCAAATTCCAGGCTATCCATACAAATTATTTCTCAATGCCTGATTTCGCTTTCCCTTCCTGCTTTTTTAAAAGTTCAGATATTCCTTAAAACTTTAGTATTATTATTTGGTAAGGGGATTCAAATATTTCTGACATGCAAAAATCATATTTTTAAAAAACTTGGATTTTATTAAGTAGAAGACAGTTCATTTCATATTGATTGACTTTAGCTGATTTTTTAAAACTGTAGTTGCATTGTTAAGTACTGTATATGTTTTATTCAGTAAGCATCTATAGTTTTTTTAAGTCAAAGAAAAAAACCCTAGATATGCTTGCTGCTTAACGTTTGCCAATCCCTATTAAGTGTATTGATCCTCTTTCATAGCATATTTTAGACTTTAAACCTACTCTTCTTTCAAATTTATTCTTTAGATCTAGTTTTGCATTGTGATAGATTCGTGACGTGCCAGAGTTGTATATTAAATTCTTCTTCCCATGCACATGCCTCCTGCAGAGCGAGCAGACTACAGAAGCTGACCCTTACTGAGACCATCTTGTCTATCTGACAAAGCTCCTTTTTAACTTCTTACTTATTTTCTGCAATGGGGAAATTTTTTTCAGCTCTGCTTGTGATAATTTCACAGGCCCTGAGTACCCTGACCTTAGAAGCCCCAAGGTCAGAAGTCAAATTGTGTTCTGAAACATCTGTAAGCGTTATATTAAAGAAGAACAAAAGTGAAGAGATATCCACCAGCATGACAAGAGAAACAAGCAAAATGGGAATGACACATTGGTCATCTGTTAGCCATGCCATCTCAAACCAAGAGCTGCAAGTGGATAGAGGGATAGTGATGGAAGAAGCCATACAAATTCAAAACATTTCTTATACTTGAGTCTTTAAATATTCACATTCTGTAGTTTATATGTCTTCCTTACAGATTTTTATATTATTTTAAAAAGATTAAACTGAAATCAAAGATTACAACAAAAAATTGAAAGCTATATGGATCATCTAAAATGCCATTCAAATTTTAAATAAAAAAGTTTGAATTTCAGTTGCTTACTGATTAGGCATCATTTCCTGGTTATTAGGAATGTAAACATAAAAACAGCTAGTCACGTCAGCCAAATCTTTATGTCACTAATCCAATAATTAATATTTTTCTTTCCACAATTCATAATATGAACAGCATGTAACATTTTGAAAAGGATAATTTTTACAAACACTGGAAACCAAAGCAAACTTAGTCCTGCAGTTTTTACTGTGGCTTTCAAAGTTTTATATATTTTAGTGTATTAAATGATTTGATCATTACACAAAATACTACATTTATTGGATAATGAAACTTTTACTATGTCTTGCCTAGTAGTTCCAAACTTATACTTTAGTAAATTCAGGCAAATAAGTATAGCAAAATTTTCTGGGTTCTCTCAATTCATTTCATCTCATTTACTATGTAATCAAAGAATAATTGAAAGAAATGTTTTCACGTAAATGTTTTAACTGGGCTAGGTCTACATATGTAAAAAAGAGCTGCATCTTGAAGCAATATTGAAACAGAAATTAAAATACAGATTTAGAAACTCATTTCTATCTATATAATTGATATATTAATAACTATGGCAATAATTTCTCTATATTAAAAGTGGAACTTAAATTTAAATTAAATTAAATAGCACACATTAAACCTATTATTGTTTAAATGAAACATCTTGATTATTTTAGAAAGCATTGCTACTGTTAATGCAATATTTCTCTTATAATGTTTTATGAAAAAAATTATAGTGTATATCTTATGTGAAAGAATTTATTTCATTTTTTGCATAGAAGCATAGAAAAAATCAAATTATACAACCAGTGTGATCAATGAAGCATTACAAAAGTGAAACAGAAAAGCGAACAGACATTTATACATTTTAGTTATAATTTTTTACCTACTGAGCAGAGTGGCTATGTTCTAGGTCTACTCAATGAAACAGCTGCATTGACCTGGACCTAGGAGAACTGGCTACTATTATGGCACCTACCCTGTCAAATATCCTCCCACTGGAGATCTAGTTGGCCTAATCTTGTTGGATTTCCAGAAGTCTGTAAAAACCTTATTTTTTTCGAAAACACAACAGCCAGATTCTTAGTAGACCCCAATAGTGACAAATATTGAGGATTATACCTTTTGTATTTTGAATTGTATAATGCTTATTATATTTTATTTGCATTCATATTACTTTTATTGTTTTCATTTATTGTATTTATGTTATTTTGTTGTATTTTATTGTAAGCCACCGAGAGTTATTTGCTGAAGATAGCAACCAGGTACATTTCTTAAGTAAATAAGCAAGACAAGTATTTTAGAAATCAAGTCCACAGCAGAGTGTTAAAATTCACTTCTTCAGTTTATGCAGTTACTTGCACTTTTCTAGTTAGCAAAGGAACAAAAGTGAATATACACTCTATATGGAAATGAAACAGATGCAAGCATACATATGGTAAAACAAAACAAAAAAAGCCTAATTATTGCAAATATATGCTGAAAGCAATATATGGAATCACAAAATGATATAACTTACCAATTCCACAAATGCCAATCCACCATAACTATGAGCAACAACAAATACATTTTCAGCTAATGACTGGGAGATAAAGTGGTCCCATACATAAATTGCATGTTCTTCAGGAGAACCATTTTCCTAAAAAGAGAAAGTGAAAAATTACATTTAATTTGTTGCACATTTATTTGTTTATTTGTCAAATTTATATGGCTGCCCACCCCATACTAAGTGACTCTGGGAGGGGTATAATAAAACCAGCAATTAAAACATTAATAAAATGAACTTAAATAAGTTTACAAGAAGGAAGATATGACATACAAGGCAGCCAGCATTATGTAATAGCATGTAAAAATTAAAATGTAAACATCTGTGAAAATTAAATAGAGCAGTCCGTTTTTCAGTGGAGAACAACAAAACTGATTTAAAGAGCAGTTTATTTCTGAGTATAATATAATATATTACATTCTAATCACTGTTTTCAAGATACAAAAGCTTTTTAGGAACTTGCAACAGGTTAGGATTACCCTTATTTTCTCAGAACAGAACAAAACAAAAATAAAAATACTGATTCTCGACAGCCTTTTATGAGCCTAACTTTGGGCTATTTATTGCTAGAACATAGCAATAAACTTAAATTTAATTAATTAAATTAAAGTTGGGATCAGTTGACGGGGTACTAATGCTGTTCTTTCCCTTCTTTAATCTACATTTCAGTGTCCTACTAGAAAAAAATAGCTTCTTTAATAGAACACATTGGGGGCTCTGGATAGATTTATTTATTTATTATTTATTTATTAATTGGACTTATAAAAGAGGGGGTTTGGTAGAGATGGACAGGAATATATTATTGGGAAATAATTATTTGTCCTGTGCAGAATTCTGAAGTAGATAGACACCCCACTAAAATCTAGTTTAGGAGCTACTGATTGCCCATACTTTTACTTTATAAAGTTTATAAGTTATAAATGTGTACATTGAAAAAAATGGTATATAGTGATGATGTATGATATGATTAGAGATTAATATACTATCATTTAGATGGTTTGTAGTATTGAAAATAGAGAAAGGAAAGTTTATCAATATTTATATTATCAATATTAATAACCATTTAGTATATCAATATTACAAGCAAAAAATGATTTGCCCATTATTGATCTACATTTAAAAAAGATCACAATTCAAACTTTGAGGGTAATTATTCAGTCTTCTTCAAGGATTTTGTTCTATAGTGACTTACAGGGATGGATTCCTGTTGGTACGGTATGGTGCATGCATATCAGTAGTGCCTGCTGGTGACATCACTGCGCCAATGCAATCAGTGATGGCCCCTGAACACTGGCATCTTTTTTTTAAATAATTTTTTTTAAAAAAATGTTCTGTGCATGCCCAGAAGCCGAGTTTCAGGCACTTCTTTGCCACCGTTCCCGGGCTTGCCTAGATGGAAAATCTGCAGGCAGATTATGTTCCCCATTGGTAAAGCCATGCAGGAAAAAACTTTGGAGTTTGGGGGGGCTTGGAACACCCAGTAAAATTTCCTTGCATGGTTTGGGCTATGTGTGTGTGTGTGTGAGAGAGAGAGAGAGAGGAAGGAACGAGAGAGAGAAAAAGAGAGAGCTTCAGCTTGTTCCCCACCCTCCATTGGCAAAAGCCAAGCAGGAAGGAGGGAAAAAGAAGGGGGAAAGAAGGAGGGAGGGAAAGAGAGGAGGGGAAAGAGAGAAAGGCAGGAGAGAAAGAGGGGGAAAGAAAAACAGGGGGAAGGGGGAACAGAAAGAGGGGGGAGGAGCGAAAGAGAAAGAGAGGGAGGCAAAGAGAAATGATACTACAATTTTTTTTTATTAGAAGCTCTTTAACAGAAGTCTTCAAACTTGGCATCTTTCTGGACTTCAACTCCCAGAATTCTCCAGCCAGCATTGCTGGGAGTTGAATTCTGGGAACTGAAGTCCAGAAGTCTTAAAGTTGCCAAGTTTGGGACCCTATAACAAGAAAAAGCTGATTATTCATTTCAAATCATCTGTGACTGGAAGAAGGATGATACCAATTTTTTGTGTATTGAGAATTTGAAAATAGATAAGTAATTAATATAAGGATCTAACCCCTCTAGAAAACCAATTTCCACTAATCAAATTATTATTTAAAACATACTAGTCATTATTTCCAATGAAGGAATTCATAACATTTCTGACTTTGCATTAGTGCTTTAAAGAAACTAGCACAAATTGTTTCAATTTTAGGTGTGCAGGCAATATAACGATTATATTAATAAATAATTTAAAATAAATTAAAATAATTTATATTTCGCTTTTCCACAATCAGAATGATTTGCAATAAAATATGAAACTTCCGCTTAGAAAAGGATAGAACATACAAGTTCAATTTGGTAGTTCAAATCTCACCAGGCTCAAGGATGACACAATTTTCCATTCTTCTGAAGTGAGTAAAATGAGGACCCAAATTGTTGGGGGCAATATACTGACTCTGTTAGGGCTGTAAAGCACTGTAAAGCAGTATATAAGTCTTAAGAGTGATTCCTATGCAATATCTTCTGCTGAGCCATTGGGTTACTTTCCAAAAGATTAAATGAGAAAAAAGATGTCACTTTCAATAAATGTCAAATAAATTTACATAGGGATATACAGTATAGCATCATACTTTGTCGTCTATCCATTATTACAATTTGAATTTGACAATTTTTCACCTGCAGAAATTTATTCAATTAGTGTTATCACTTCATCTTCTATTAAAGAAAATAGGATCAATTTGAAGCTCATAAATGCTTAAATTTTCCTGGTAAGGATAAATTTGTCAAAATGAAGATACTGACCAGGTTATTGTATTTTTTTAAAAAAGTGTTTTAAAATCTGAAGCCATCCATTTGTGGTGGGTGGAGTCTAGGGCTCACATAGGGTATTAAGAAAGAAAAAGACAAGAAAAAGAAAGAAAAAAAGAAAGGAAGGAAGAAAATAAAGAAATAAAGAGACAAAGAAAGAGGAAGAGGAAGGAAGGAAGAGAGAGAGAGAGAAGAAAAAAGAGAAAGGGAGAGAGAGAGAGGTAAAAAAGAAAGAAAAAGAGAAAAAGAATGAGGAAGGATGAAAGAGAGACAAGAAAGAAAATAACATAGGATTAAATAGTATATTTTGCATGTTCAGTAGTAGTAAATAAATAAATAGACAAGGAAATTGTATCTTTGAGGCGAGGAGAGGCCAGGCACCTTAATCCTAACGCATGACATGAGTGACATAAAGTTGGTTCTGCCACCCAGTCATATGACCACACAGTCACATGATCATCAAGCCACACCCACCCAGTCACGTGACTGCAAAGCCACTCCCCACCCAGTCACATGACAGTCAAGCCACTCCCACCCAGTCACGTGACTGTAAAGCCACTCTCGCAAAATTAAGCCATACCCTAAAAATTAAGCATTGCTCACAGAATGATAGTAAAAAAATTTGAAACTCACCCCTGAGTAACAACATTTTAAAATATTTGATTTAGACAGTATGTTATGTTAATAGATAGTTCTCATCAGTTCTTTTTACGATGCTAAAATCAAAATTTTCACCTGGTAATTCTTCCTTATTTTTACTCTACTATATTTTAAAATCAGTGTTTCTTAAAGTTTTTCTTTCAGAAATCCTTCCCACTTTTAAAAATTATGAAGAATGCCAAAAGAGTGTGTGATTGTATAGGTTACATTTATCAGTATTCACCATATTAACAATAAAAATTGACACTTTTGTAGAATATTCTTTTGTTGATAAAAGTAACACTACATTGTTGTTATATTGTTACATTGCTATATTGACTGGTTCCTAATATGATTGCTTATTTGTACCAGGACTATTATTAAGTGTTGCACCTTATGATTCTTGATGAATGTATATTTTCTTTCATGTACATTGAGTGCATATGCACCAAGACAAATTCCTTGTGTGTCCAAGCACACTTGGGCTGATAAAAAATTCTATTCTATTCTATTCTATTTACAGGTAAAAAACAATAATGAGAGGAGTGATGTTGCTTCCAATGTATGCAAATAACTTTAATAACTGGCAAATAATTTTGATTTTACAGGTCTCATTTACAAGATTCCCTAGATGTTTTTGGACCATTCTTAAGAAAAATTGCTCTCAGAGATCATATTCAGTTCTACTAGATAATCCAAACTGTTGCTGCACTGCATAATTAAGAGACTGAACGCAAAAATAAGAAAATCCCTGTGCTACGGTACATACACAGAAAAAAAAAGTCCCTCTCATCCAGTAACAAAGCAAATATTTCATTCTCATAGCTCTTCGTACATACAATAAACTGAGAGATATACATTTAAATAAGCTAAAGTAGCCAATCAAAGTGATGAGAGGGAGCTCTATACTGTTCAAAATAGCTACTGACTAAGACAGCAGTAATTATTAGTAATTATTAAAAGGGGGGGCACTTCCGCCCCCCCCAACATAATTTTGTACCATTCTTCCCATCTTATGGTTCACATACCTATCATAAACCATGGGCTCAAAAACGTACAATGATATAACTTCGTTATTTGTATGTGAACTGAACGTTTATGCACTGAAGACAAATTACTTGCATGTCCGATCACACTTGGCCAATAAAGAATATTTTATTCTGTTCTGTTCTACCCTATCTCACCCCTCCTTCCCCATTATCATCTAACCAACTGCTTTTAACATAAAATTCATGCACAATCTGACAAATTAAACTATGAAATATTTTATTAATAGAATTCAATATAATATTTAGCACAATGAAAAATTAAAAAGTGCTGTCCTTAATTTTGATTTTTTAGTTCTTATATTACTGAAAAAGAATGAATCATATATCTTATTATAAGTCAGTAATTATTAAAACATTTGTCATTGCGCTGAGCTGGAAATTAAATGAAAGATTACTCTGAAGATAACATAATTTTGTCTAAGAAATATAGGATTTTTTTATCCATAACACAAATTTATACACTGAAAATTACAGTATTCTACCAATAGTTTCTTCTTTACATGTAATTTATTGAAAACATACATACTTAATATGATAACCCCCCTAAGCTCTAACAAAACCCCATAAAACAAAATATTCATAACCCGCACTCCATTGCATTAGTAAATATTGTGAATTAACAAAATAGGTTTTAATTATCTGTTTTATACAGAAATGATCTGTTGCATTGATAAAAAGAAGAAAATACCTAATCATCACTGTTGAATTCAAAGTTCATAGGTATAACTGAAGAGTGGGAAATTCTCCTTCTAATCACACAATTTCTTGGTAGATCTACTTCTTTTTAATCCAATCCAGAAGCAGTGTAAAATGTTTATAATAATAATAATAATAATAATAATAATAATAATAATAATAATAACAACAACAACAACAACAACAACAACAACAACAACAACATATTAGATTTGTATGCCGTCCCTCTCCGGAGACTTGGGGTGGCTCACAACAATAATGATAACAATATAACAATGTAACAAATCTAATATTTAAAAAGCATCTAAAAACCCATCATTTAAAAACCATACAACACAAGTATACCATACATAAAACTATATAAATCTATGCCGACAAGCCTGGGGCCATGAGCTATAGTTCCGCTCCGGCCAGTAGTATGAATGAGGGATGATTGATTGTTTTACATTGGGTTTTTATTGTTACTTTTTTAATGTTTTAACTGTATTGTATAATTTTTATCATACTAAACACTGTCGTTTGGCGGGACCCAGGGGAAGAGCCTTCTCTGTGGCGGCCCCGACCCTCTGGAACCAGCTCCCCCGGAGATTAGAATTGCCCCCACCCTCCTTGCCTTTCGTAAATTCCTTAAAACCCACCTCTGCCGTCAGGCATGGGGGAATTGAGACATCTCCCCCGGGCCTATACAGTTTATGCATGGTATGTTTGTGTGTATGTTTTGCTTTTTAATAAGGGGTTTTTAGTGACTTTTAATTATTAGAATTGTTATACATTGTTTTATTACTGTTGTGAGCCACCCTGAGTCTACGGAGAGGGGCAGCATACAAATCTAATAAATAATAATAATAACAACAACAACAACAACAACAATAATAATAATAATAATATAAGCCTGGGGGAGATGTCTCAATTCAATAGAAAGGCCTTTTTATAATCAAGGAAACATATACAGTAGTAACTTTTTCTTTGCATTCTTTGGTATTCTCAATTATTTAGTTGGTATTCCTATCTTAAATACTAGCTCTATGTTAGGTTATGTTAACATAATTTAGGAGTACTAACTCTATGATAGGTTATATTAACATACATTTTGCAAAACTGTAAATATTTCTCCCTTCCTTTCCTTTTACTCTCCAGAAATCTTGGGAGGGTCCCTTCTGAAACATTTCCTATGCCATCTCCCATTTTGTGGGCCGAGACATCTTTGACATGGCAGTTGTCCACTCAGCATCTCTCCTGTCCTGAACATCATTTTCACATATCATTTCACCAATGTGTCAGCAATAATACTTTAGATTTCTTGGCATTTTCTAAAACTAGTGTGAACATGTTGCATCTCTTTTTCCATATTGGACACTAATTTGCATTAGATTATCCTACGCATTATTTTGCTAGCCTGTGAAAATAAGGATATTATATTATCTATTTTTGGAAGATAGATTAACCTCTTCCAATCTATTGGCCAGTGTGTTTGGCCATATTTTCCTGATTTGCTGACATAGCTTTGTTAGAGCTTTCCCTGATTCTTCTTGCGTGTTGCTTGCCATATTTCAGTGGGCATTCAATCAGTTTCTGTAGCTTCCGATATGGTAAGATCAGAGGGCTGATCTAAATTCATTTGAGAAGTGATCCGCTCATTCAAAACGCTATTTAATATTTTAATTAGGAAGTATAGCTATATTCCAAAACCTAATCTCAAAAATGAGGAAGATATAAAATAATTTGTAATGCAAGACATACTATATATTAGTCTTCAGAAAGCTTCACTATTTTGGGAACTAAGGAGAAGAAATATCATGGATCACAAAACATCAAACCAATCTGTTTCATAGTAAATATTGAAAATTTTAGGCTATTTTCTTGAGAAGAGGAAAAGTCAACCTTTATGAGTGCAATAAAGATTTGTGAAATTGGTTAGATTAAATTTTAAAAGGGTAGAATTGTTCATTCATGTTCTGAAGGTAAGATTTGAGGAACAACTACTTCTAGATTAGATTAGATTAGATTAGATTTATTGGATTCATATGCCGCCCCTCTCCGTAGACTCGGGGCGGCTCACAACAATGGTAAAAAACAATACATAGTAACAAATCTAATATTTAGCAATCTAAATTACAGTTTTAGGTTAAAAAATCTAAAAGAAACCCAATATATAAAAAAACAAGCACACAGTCGAATCATACACAGGAACTACATGGGCAAGGGGGAGATGTTTCAATTCCCCTATGCCTGACGGCAGAGGTGGGTTTTAAGGAGTTTCCGAAAGGCAAGGAGGGTGGGGGCAATCCTAATCTCTGGGAGGAGCTGGTTCCAGAGGGTCGGAGCCACCAGAGAGAAGGCTCTACCCCTGGGTCCCTCAGACGACATTGTTTAGTCGACAGGACCCGGAGAAGGCCCACTCTGTGGGACCTAACCGGTCGCTACCTGATGCACTGAGCTGCTTGAGATTTCTTCCACAATTGATTCCAATTCAGTATGGATGATTGTTTTTATTTTGAACAATGTGAAATACACATTGAATTAAAGAATTACATTAAGATTAAAACAAATTTTATTAGGAAAAAAAATCAGTTGGACCTTAGATGAATGAACAAAAATTCTTTGTGTAACAAATAAGTATTCTAGAGATGTTTTTAGTAAGCCTGTTTGGAATGTAACAAATTAAGCAGTTAACTTACTCTGGTTTTTTAAAACAAATACAGTATCCTTTGACAGTAAGCTATTACTGCCAAAGCCATCAGTGTCCAAAGATAAGCATTTTCTGGAGCTTTCCAAATGCAGGTTAAAATCATGAATGGAATATTGCCATCATTAATTCCTAAATACCAAGCCGAAGGCAAGCAGAAACTAAAGCCTTATCAACTACACCAGATACTAATACCTAGACATTGCAAGGTCTGCAGTTATGATGGACTACCTGAGCTGATAACACATGGAATTATCTAAACAATATTTGCATATTTGTGTAATTATTTCCTAAGGTTAATTAGCTCCAGCAAAGCAGTTTGCCCTTTGAGACTGCTTACCGTGACAGGTTCACATATTTCCTGTTTTGATGCCAAATTATCCACAGAGAGGGGGGTTTGTTTTTTTATTTTTGGCTCCGCTAACCTGTTGCTAGCAAGTTACAAACCCTGTACTGTTTGAAAGTTTAGACTTTCATACTACAAATCTGAACAGGTAGTCAGCCCATACTTGGAACTTTGGCTGTGTCACGTGAGCTGACTTGCTTGAAAAGTCAATCATGTTGGCAGCGATCAGCAGAAAAATGCTAAGGGGCTGGATGCTATAAACTGGGATGAGCATAACGGCTCTGAAAGAGGCAGTGAGAGACAAAGTGGCATTGAGTGCTGATTCATAGAGTGACCGAAGGTTGGACACGACTGAAA
Source organism: Erythrolamprus reginae (assembly GCF_031021105.1). Taxonomy (NCBI): domain Eukaryota; kingdom Metazoa; phylum Chordata; class Lepidosauria; order Squamata; family Dipsadidae; genus Erythrolamprus; species Erythrolamprus reginae. Next base: position 305,039,162 of record NC_091951.1, on the reverse strand, counting down.
GGCAGACAATGACAACAAGTCATATGACATTAAAATTCATATTAATATACGCAGTTTATTTATTTATTTATTATTTAGATTTGTATGCCGCCCCTCTCTGCAGACTCTGCTTATAGCAGAGAAAAAGAAAAAAACTTGAAAACGTCTATAATTCTTTAGTCCTATTAGCTTTGCCGCTCCACATTCAAGACTAAACTATTCCTTGTACAATATTTTAGGATGAAATATGAGCCGGGGTGGCGCAGCAGGTAGAGTGCTGTACTTCAGGCCACTGAAGCTGACTTGTAGATCTGAAGGTCAGCGGTTCAAATCTCATCACTGGCTCAAGGTTGACTCAGCCTTCCATCTTTCCGAGGTGGGTAAAATGAGGACGCGGATTGTGGGGACAATAGCCTAGCTCTGTTAAAAAAGTGCTATTGCTGGGCTTCCGGTTTGGTGGAGATCGCGGCAGGACGTGTCTGGCAGGGCTCTGCCAGGCGAATCCTTTCTACCCCCTCCGAAGGTCGCATTTGCGATCGGATCGGGCCCGGATGGCCCGATCCATGAACAGGGGACTCTCCTCTGCCCGAGGACCCATCGCCAGGACTCCGGAGGCAGCGGTTCGTCCCGCAGCTTCGGAGACGGGAGAACCGCTCCTCTTTGATTAAGAGGACCGGCCAGCGCTTTCTCCCCTCACTCAGTGGGAAGAATAAAAATCAAAGAACCGAAAGTACAAATATTTACATTTACATTGGAAAAGAATATAGCAGACAAAGGACCTAAGGTAAAAACCTCTATTCTGTTTCGTGTTTAAAGCCAGAAGATCGTAAAAGTTCCAAGTAAAAGTTTTTTTTTCTCTAGGGCGAAAGTGAAAGTTTTCTCTTGTTTAAACCCATCCGCAAATAACAGCCGGATCTAATTCTTTTTTTTCACTTTTACTTTTCCATCTTGAACGCGAACTTTGGAACCTATAAAATAACTTACTGACTTTATGGTTTAACAAAATAGTTTAAATTTGACATGACTATTTAGAAAACTTTAACTGCTAAAGGAAATTCCTAGTGATGATCAGAATTTGTTGTTGATAGATTTTTAAAATCATAATGTTCTGGACTTAATTTCTGAAGCGGAGGAATACAGTCTTGCTGCCTTTTTTTTTTTTTCTGCTGCTCCTTTTTACAATATGAAATAACTTAATAACTATGAACTAAATGGAATCTAGAAGAGATTGAAATCACTTCTTTTTTGGATTACTTATTGTTGGATTAACCTATTTGGAATACTTGCTGAGCCTTTTGGATTATTTGCTGACACCTTTTGGATTATCTGCTGAGAACTCTTTGGTTTAACATCTGCCTGCTGCACCGAAATTAACTTGACTCCATCTTGGGATCTGTTTCTTTGTTCTTTGTTCCTGTCTTGAACTTGGAAAATAAACTGACTTCATTTTGAACACAAGCAAGCTTTGGATTTGTTTTACTCTTTGAATTTTGAATTGACATCAAATATAAAATTATCCTTTGAGATTTGGATTTTTATCTTCACTTCCTAGCAAAACTACAGGATCTATAAGAAGAATTTAAGTATACAATACTGTTATTGTGTCTTTGAATAATTATCTGTTTTTTTTCCCCTGATTTCTCTTTGACTTTCTTCCCTATTCTTGGATATCTTTATTACTAGAAGAAGCTTGGTTTGAACTATATGCACTGTTAAAAAACCTTGGGTTCCTGCTCTATTCTAAATAGTTGAATTAAAATACTACCCCCCTTCCTTTTCTTTTTGAACAACTCTTTTTATTTCATTTTTTTTCCTTTCTCTTTTTTCTTCCCTCCTCCTAAAGTTTCCTCTCCAATTCTTCTTCTTTTGTTTTCTATATATAGTTGATATTCCTTCCCTTTTTTTTTTACTTTTTGTCTTCCTTTTACTTGAAAAGGCACCTGTTCTTCTGTTCTGTGGCACTAAATAACAATATTTCTTTTTCCTTTTCTTTCTTCTTCTTTCTTTTTTTTTTGAATTCTGTTATTAATTGAACTGTTATTGAATTGGTATAGCCATATTATAAGGAAAACAAAATATATTGAACAGATTTGGAATTTATAGTAATTTCTTTTCCTTTTCACTACATATAAAATTGAAACCAACTTTAAAATTTGAAATAGTGGATTCTAACTTGATAATGTCCCACACCTCAACCCTTGTTAAAACAACAAAAAAACAAACTACACCAACTACTTTATCTCCACAAGTCTCACCGCATTCTTCTCCTTCGCATCAAGTGTTAACTATGTCTACCAAAGACAAAGACAAAGACAAAACAATGCAGTCCAATCTTGCAACTATACATGAGACTTTGAATACTTTGAAGGACTTCATGGTCAAATCACAAGAAGACGCTACTCAACAAAGAGAGGCCATAAAGGAGGAGGCAACACAACAAAGAGCAGCCATAAAGGAGGAGGCAACACAACAAAGAGAAGCCATAAAAGCTGACTTGGCAGAATTTAAAGTGGAGATGGCCCAAATGAAAGCTGATATGGGGGAGATGAAAGACCAGATAAAGCAGATCCAACAAACACTTCAAGAAAGTGATGACCGAGTTAAAAAAGTTGAAGAACAATCTGATAAAAATGAGAAAAGAATGGAGTATCTTGAAGGGAGAGCCGATGAGAGATATAGAAGATATGATGAATCTATTATCCAGCTGGAGATGCAACGAGCTTCGTACGGACTTCGATTTCAGAATATAAAAGAGGAAAAAGATGAAGACTTAAAAGTGACTATGGCGGAAATTATTGGAGGTATACTTCAAGAGGACCCCATAGCTTTACAGAGAGAAATCGATGAAGTTTACAGAATCTCGAATAGCTATATCCGTCGGCACAATCTTCCAAGAGAGATACATATTAAATTTACAAGAAAGGCGTTGCGAGATGAGATACTTCACTATTCAAGAAACTCCCCGCCCCAACGTCAGGGAGTAGAAATAAAGATACTAAAGCAAGTTCCAAGAAGTGTCAGAGAAAACAGAAGAGATTATCACTTTCTAACTAAAATTTTGATCAAAGAAAACATTACTTACCGTTGGCTTATTCCACAAGGACTTTCTCTGACATGGCGTTCTACAAGGTACAAACTGGAAAACGTAGAACAAGCCATGTACTTTCTTGAACAGAGCGGTTTGGGCCACTCCGACTACGCAAGTAAGCAACAAGTGGTCCAACTACAACTAGTTCAACAGCAACCAGGGGAAAAATTACCAACCCAGCAAGAAGAAAACTTGGGGGCAACTGCCCAAGTAATAGAGCAGGACCAAGGTGCTAGAAGAGTTCAACCTCAGCGAGAAACCAAAAAACCCATTAAATGACAACGAATAAAGACTTAAAAATCTTTTCCGTAAACGTTAATGGACTTAACGAACCAAGAAAAAGGAAGCAAATTTTTTCTAAAATTAGAAACCAAAATGTTCAGATTGCAATACTACAAGAAGTTCATATTAAAAAAGATAACCAAAAATTATTGTTGAATCCCAAAATTGGAAAAATGTATGCTGCATTAGCAGACCAAAAAAAAAGAGGTGTAGTGATGTATGTTAAGAATTCTATAAATTCCAAACAAATATACAAGGATAAAGAGGGTAGGATATTGATTGTACAAGTAGATATTGAACCTAGACCTCTAGTGGTTGTTTCTATTTATGCTCCCAATGAAGACCAAATGACATTTTACAAAAATTTACACCAAACAATAATAGATTTAGCTATTGATAATTTATTGATAATAGGTGATTTCAATGCTATCGCGAATAGACAATTAGACCACTCAGGAGGGGGAGACAATAAAAAAAGGGGAAAAGGTAAAAAAGCAAGAAGAAATTTGTTACCTAGTACTTTTCAAAAAATGAAAGCGGAACTATTACTAAGCGACATTTGGAGGGAAAGACACCCTCACAAAAGGCAATTTACCTTTTACTCCAATCCTCACAAAATTTGGACGAGAATTGACATGCTATGGGCACCAAAAATGGTGGCAGAACAAATAAGAGAGGTCGACATAGACGTTAATACATGGGCTGATCATAACCCAATAGTGGTCTATATGACGATGAACAACAAACAGAACAACTGGCGGATGAATAGGTATATATTAAATGATAAGAAATATAAGGATTGGATTGAAAAGGAATTAAAAATATTTTTTGAAATTAATAAAACATCAGACACTACTCCACAGAACTTATGGGATACAGTTAAAGCGTATATAAGAGGTTTAACAATATCCTATACAGCAAAACACAATAAGGAAAAGAAATTAGAGTACCTACAATTAACAAATGAACTAAAACAATTAGAATCCTTATCGCAGCAACATATTAAGAACAGAGATCTAAAGACAGAAATAAATGTAATTAAACATAAAATTAGAGTTATAGAACAAAACCAACTAACTGAAAAGATCAAAAGAGCAAAGCAACATTATTTTGAACATGCAAATAAACCTGGCAGATGGCTAGCGTATAAACTTAGAAAACAGAGTCAATCAAAATTAATCCAAAAATTAGAAGATAAAGATGGTAAAATAAAATATGACACAGAAGGTAAGGCAGACATTGTGTATAATTTTTATAAAGAATTATATGCTAAAGATCATGTTATCGAAGATGAAGTTTTTAACTATTTAGAGGCTTCAAATTTACCACAAATAACAGAAGATCAACAGGCCACCATGGACGGACCAATAACAATGGAGGAACTCTTAATAACAATTAAAAAACAGAAAAGCAATAAGGCTACAGGCCCAGATGCCATACCTGCAGAATGGTACAAGATAGACAACGAAACAATAAGAAACCATATGTTAGAAACTTTTAATCTATGTAGACTCGAGGGAAAAATTCCCAAATCTTGGTCAGAATCACTGACAACCTTAATACATAAACAGGGTACAGAACCAGAAAAAATTAAAAATTATAGGCCTATATCACTATTAAATGTAGATTATAAGATCTTTATTGCCATTTATGCAGAGAGACTTAAAAGAGTTATAAATGGAATAATACACCAAGACCAAAATGGGTTTCTTCCAGGGAGACAAATTAAAAATAATATTAGAACTGTAATAAATATACTAGAGTACTATGAACAACACTCAGACAAGACGGCATCTTTAATGTTTTTGGACGCTCAAAAAGCCTTTGACAACGTTAATTGGATATTTATAAAAATGCAATTAAATAAAATGAGATTTGGCCCAAAATTTGTTAACCTAATAGATACCATATATTCAAAACAAACAACGAATATAATATTGAATAACAGTCAATTACCAATACTTGATATAAATAAGGGAGTTCGCCAAGGGTGTCCTATATCACCATTGTTATTTATTATGACCCTTGAAACCTTATTAATTAAAATAAGAGCGGACCCCAAAATAAAAGGTTTAACCGTAGGAGATGAAACCTACAAACTCCAGGCCTTTGCAGATGATCTAATGTTTATAATTGAAGAGCCGATTACAACAGTTCCTACCTTACTACAAACTATTGAACAATATGGAAACGTAGCAGGTCTAAAGATAAACAAAAACAAAACACATTACTTGACTAAAAATATTAATAAAACACTAGAAACTAAATTAGAAAGTATTTCTGGAATAAAGATCGTAAAAAAGGTAAAATATTTAGGAATAAATTTAACAGCGAAAACAATAACATTAAAAAATGATAATTATATGAAATTACTAGCAGAAATTAAAAATGACTTAGCAATGTGGAATAATTTGAAAATATCTTTCTTAGGAAGAATTGCAACAATCAAGATGAACATTTTACCTAAGGTCTTATTTCTTTTTCAGACAATACCAATAAACCCAGGGGGTATTTTTTTAAAAACTTTAACAAACTTAGTTAAAAAATTTATATGGCAAGGTAAAAAAGCAAGGATAAAAATGAATTGTTTAGAAGATATTAAAGAAAGAGGTGGATTTGGCCTTCCAAATTGGAAACTATATTATCAGGCCGCTGCATTAACATGGCTTAGAGATTGGATAATTTTAGATAACAAAAGAACACTTGACCTAGAAGGACATGATTTAATGCTTGGATGGCACGCATTTTTATGGTATGATAAGGACAAAAACCATTCATATTTTAAAAGGCATACGTTGAGGAAATACTTATTAGAAGTATGGAAAGACATAAAGAAAAATCATTTTTTAAGTATCCCAGACTGGCTAGCTCCTTTAGAAGCAATAATACATCCAAAGTCTATAAAGGATAAGAAAATAACCTATAGATATAAAGAACTATTAAACGATCAGATGAAGCTTAAATCTAGAATTGAATTACAAGAAGAAGGGATAATAATAGATTGGTGGCACTACGCCCAGATCCGATCTAGATATCAGAAGGATAAAACTCTTTACATTTTTAATAAAAGTAAGAATCCTTTAACTACTTTAATTACCACTAATTCAACAAAAATGATAGGGAAAATATATAAACTACTTATCGCTCATAAAAATATAGAGTTGACTTTAAAAGATACTATGATAAGATGGTGTAGAAATATTGGCAAGGAAATAGATATAGACACATGGGAGAAAGTATGGATTAATAATTGGAAAATGACTAAATCAGTTTCCCTAAAAGAAAATCAAATCAAAATGTTTTATAGATGGCATCTCCCACCAAATAGGATAGCAAAAATGTTTCCCAAAACATCCCCAATATGCTGGAAATGTAAGGATATAGGAACTTATTATCATCAATGGTGGATATGTGGTAAAGCAAAAATATATTGGAAAATGATTGAAAAAATATTAAAAGAAATAATAAAGCAAGATATAGATAATACCCCGGAATTTTACTTACTAGGTGTTACAAATCAGACCTACAAGAAAGAAATCTTTTATTTAATTATACACATATTAACTGCGGCTAGAATAATATATGCGCAAAATTGGAAAGGGGAGGAAATCCCCAAGGAAGAAGAGGTCATAGCTAAAATATTAGATTGCGCGGAAATGGATATGATGACAAGAAGATTAAGCGATCAAGAGGATACTAAATTTTATGAAACATGGAACAATGTCTATAAATGGATAGATAAGAAAAATAAGATATATCTTTAGTTGTTTTTTTTTTTTTTTGTATTAGTTTTTACCTAGGTGATAATAATATTAATATTAGTTTAAAAGGACTTTTTGACGATTATGATATAGTAGTGTATGTATGTATAAGTATAAGTAACATACCAAGATGTATAATAGTTGAATTTAGCTCTATTGTTTGGATTGAAAGTTTGATACTATTTTACTATAGTAATTAAGATTATATTAAAGGTATTTTTTGGTAATTATGTTATACTAACCCTACTTAACACTCACATCAAGATCTGTAAAATTTTAACTCAAATTTATTAACTTTTTTTACTATAATAGTTAACATATATTTAATTATGTATTCTTTTTCTATATTTGAATGTATACTTTCATAAGAAGCGGGGGAAATATACCCCCACTTTATGTTTATTGTTTGTATGTATTTGTCTGTTTTTATGAAAAAATAATAAAAAAATTAAAAAAAAAAAAAAAGACAGAGGAGGTGGAATTATAAAAAAAATATATTAAAAAAAAAAAAAAAGTGCTATTGCTAACATCTTGTGAGCCGCCCTGAGTCTAAGGAGAAGGGCGGCATAAAAATTGAATGAATGAATGAATGAATGAATAAATAAATAAATAAATAAAAACTGGCAGCAATGCATTCTGGTAATGAAATAAAAACTGTCAGTACTGCATTTTGGTAATGTTTTAAAAATTACTTTTAAAAGTAAAGAAGAAATGTAGTTAGATTAGCTTACTGAAAAATTGTTTTTTAAAAGAATGAATGTAATAAATAAATACAAATAATACATTAACCAAGAGTCTTAGGTGGTTTTGATGTTCCTAAATTTCTACTGAACATGAGTAGACATTACTCTTTTTAGTCAATTCAATTCGATTTTATTACAGTCATAGACCTAACTGTGTCAGATATCAAAACAAACAAAAACACTCAGCAAATATACAAAATAAAATAGTAAATAACAGATAAAATCCAATGAAAAATTAAGTCTGTCAATTACACTTGGTCAGTACTTCTAAAATTACAATCCATAAACTGTGAGGCCTATAGTTTAATACTGTTAGGGAAAGGAATAAACAGGATTGCCACATTTGTCGTATAAATTAGCTATGGTGGATTGGACACTTAAAGACTAGCCACATCACTGATGAATTTGGGAAATATACATTACTGCATGTTCATCTATATGAATCAACTCCTCCCGGAGATTAGGACTGCCCCCACCCTCCTTGCCTTTCGGAAACTCCTCAAAACCCACCTCTGTCGTCAGTCACGGGGAAATTGATTCCCCTGGGCCGTTTCCACTTTATGTATGGTCTGTATGAGATGTATGATTGTTTTTATGTTAAGGGTTTTAAACTGTTTCAAATATTGGATTTGTACTGTTTTCTTGTTGTGAGCCGCTTCGAGTCCTCGGAGAGGGGCGGCATACAAATCTAATAAATAAATAAAATAAATAAATGATACAGATGAAAAGCATTATCATGCATATGAAGGAAATAGCAGCATGCATTGAAGGAAGTAGCAGCATCATTATGGTAATTCATTTAGGATGCTGTAAAATTCAAGACATTTTAAATCCCAAAAAATTTGAAATGGATAGATGTATTTGCATCTACAGCTGAGGACTTAAGTGTACTATAGGTAGTTCTCGACTTATGAACACGATTGAGCCCAAAATTTCTGTTGTTAAATGAGACATTTGTTAAGTTGGTTTTGCCTCATTTTACTACCTTTCTTACCACAGCTGTTAAGTGAATCACTGCAGTTAATAAATTAGTAATCTGATTGTTAAGTGAATCTGGCTTCCCTATTGACTTTGCTTGTGAAAAGACTGCAAAAGATGATCACGTGACCTCGGAACACAGCAATGGTCATAAGTATGAACCAGTTGCCAAGCATCTGAATTCTGAACATAGGATCATGGGGATGCTACAAACGTTGTGAAAAATGGTCATAAATCATTTTTATCAGTGCCGGTGTAATTTTGAACAGTCACTAAATAAACTGTTGTAAGTCAAGGACTACGTGCATTTGGATACTAATATTTGGAACACTTATATTTGATAAATTACCAGAAAAAACATTGGGATACAGGAATTTCTTCATAAACTCTATAACAGACTCTATAATAGATTATATAATAAACTCTTCATTGACTCTGTAATAAACTATAGAATTCTATTCCACCACATCAACACAATAAATTCTATGTTTGGACATGTGGAAACTGTTTTCCTTTTTGATTTGGTTATAAAGGATTTTCAGATTAAGAACATACATCTTTGCCTGTAGAAATTTCACCTAGTAAATAGCTAGAACTTTCATATGTTAGCAGCCACATTTAGTCTTTCATAACCATGCCTAACATATGTATTTAATGCCTAACCAGTGCATGAATGAAGAACTAAATTAATTCTTTAAATCTTTGCAGTCAACATCCAACTTTAACTGAACATTTAACTAAGCTTTGTTTTACTCATGTAATTTACCATTATAATAACTGTTGTATTACATTTATTGAAAATCTTAAACTGTGGATTGTCCTTTAAATTTCAACATGTGATGAATGTATTAATCATCATTACTCTAGTCTGCTTTCATTGTAATTAAGTTATTGATTAAGCTGGTGTTTTTCATTCCTATTTGACACAGAATCAGAATAGAATAAACCTAATGGAGGGTTACAGTGCCAGTTCAGATAGGGCATACTGCCACAATTGTGAAGAAAGCCTGGGAAGTTGGAACAAATATAGGATAGTACAGAAGGCAATGCAGAACAACAGGAACACAAGAATGGCCTGATAAGTAGGTGGAGGAGATGAGTAAAATCCAGATTTAGATATATAAATAAAGGCATGCACCACAAGAGATGAACTAGTAAGAGATATTAAGTAAAATGCTTGTAGTAGAAATAAATGTTGGTAGATCTAATTGTGATGTTCGTCCATCGTGTTTGAAGAGGATGTTGACATCAAATGAGTTTTGGGCTGTATGCAATGTGTCCGCAGGTGGCTGATAAGGCCTATACAGGCACGAAAAGTTCTGACACATGTTGGGCAGACATGTGTGGGCACCATTGTCGCAGAATTTGCAGCTCTGGCTTTGTGGAGTGCTTGCTTCTCTTCCACTATGAATATTGGCGGGCCCCAGGGGAAGAGCCTTCTCTGTGGCGGCCCCGGCCCTCTGGAACCAACTGCTCCCGGAGATTAGAACTGCCCGCACCCTCCCTGTCTTTCGTAAACTACTCAAGACTCACTTATACCACCAGGCATGGGGGAGTTGAGACACCATTCCCCCAGGCTTTTTTATACTTTGTTTTATGTTTGGTATGAATGTGCTGTTTGGGTTTGTTTTTTAAAAAATAATGATAGGGTTTTATATGTTTTTTAATATTAGATTTGTTCCACTACTAAATTGTTTTTATTACTGTTGTGAGCCGCCCCGAGTCTTCGGAGAGGGGGGGCATACAAATCTAATAAATAATAATAATAATAATAATAATTCTAGCCTCAGATGTCTGACAGCCTTGGTGGATCAGCATGCACCATGTTGGTCGATCTTGTGCCAGGGTTTCCCAGGAGGTGGTGCCAATATCGAGGGACTTGAAGGAGGCTTTCAACGTGTCTTTGTATCGCTTCCTTTGTCCCCCATGTGATCATGAAGGTGGTGTACAATTCATGATTCTGCCTTGATGCTTCTCTTGGAGCTGTTAAGCTGTGAAGATCATGTCCACAGTGCCACACTTTTTGAAGAAACCGCACTGTGCTTCAGGTAATAGATCCTGTTCCAGGTGGTCAGTCAGGCGGTTCAGCAACACTTGGGCAAGGATCTTGCCTGAGATGGAAAGCAGAGATATTCCTCTATGATTATCACAAACCTGTCAATTCCCTTTCCTGTTGTAGTGATGTATGCTGGATGCATCTTTCAGCTCCTGAGGAATGGTTCCTTGATTCCAGAAAGACTGGAACAGTTGAGTGAGTTTGTCGACAAGGACTGCGCCACCATCCTTATAGATCTTTCTGGTATCACATGAGATCATGGTGCCTTGCTACTGGACAGCTAGTTGATGGCCTGTAGGGTTTCAATCCTCGATGGTGGGGAGCCCAAGCTATGGTTGAAATCCATCTGGGGCATTCTGTTGATCGCCTGATTGTTGATGGAAGATGGGTGGTTCAATACAGATTCGAAGTGCTCGGCCCAATGCTATAGAATCAGGGTTTTCTTGGTGATGAGAGTTGCGCAAGCTGTGTCCGGTAGAGGGTAGCTCCCTGAGGACTGAGGTCCATACATGGATCTGAGGGCTTCATAGAATCGTTTACCATTGTTTCTATCAGCAAACATCTGAATTTCATCTGCTTTGGTACTCAACTAGGAGTCCTGCACCTTGTGAAGCTTGCTCTGTACGATTCTGCAAGTGTTGTTGAAGGCATTTTTCTTAGCTGTTGATGACGGGTTGTTCTGATCAGCAGGATGAAGATGGTGCTTTTCAACAAGTAGGGCCTTGATCTCTTCATCATTTTGTCAAACCAGTCCTACTGTTTCCTGTGTGAGAGTCTTAGAAGCTTTAGTGCAGAAGAGTGCACAATGTCCCGAAAGTGTTCCCAGTTCTTCTAAGCATTTCCCTCTAATTACAGCTCTGAGAGTTGGTCTAATTGTAACTTTCAATATAAAAACTCATCTGATTGCACACTAAAAGAATTCTCAGTGAAGTTTAGCAGATGACATCTATAGCAAAATCTATTCCAGGCTAAGAAAGAAAGAAAAATCTTTAACATCAGTTTAGCTCAGGTATGGGATCAGACGAAGGGAATATGATAATTTAAAAGAAATAAAAAGAGATTGCTGGGGCACGTTTGTTTTACACTTTGATAAATGCAAAAGGAAGAAGCTCAAAGTCAATATAAGGTATCAATTACCTTATCAATGACAAGGTAAAAAAAATCAAGAATTTAAAGAAAAGTATTCTTTGCTCCATCTCTAAATTCTTAGTTTTGGAATATAATTTTTTATTAAGAATTTTGGTTACAACAATGAAAAGATATGATCTCTGTCTCTGAATTGATTGACAACCCTGACCTGGCTCTCAGAATTCTGGATATGGAGTATTCTTCTGTGCACTCTTATTAAAAAAAACCTCCTCAAGCAAGCTTCTGTTTTGTTTTGTTTTGCTTTTATTATTTACCTTGCTTACATTATAGCCTCAAAATAAAACTGCTAATCTCCATACCAATTATATGTGGTGATGGATATCTGAAGCAGGATACTTATATCTGTTCCTCAAAAGTTATAGTGGTTGCTGTGCTCCTATAGTCGTGTGATCAAACTTAGGGCACTGTCCAGCCTACATTTACAACCTAAAGAATGTTTAGATAACATTATATTTTCTCTGATAATTCAGTAATTATATTATATGTCACATGTTTTTTTGCTGAATTTGAGAATTAAGGGAGACTAGGATAGATCTATTTTGGTCTTATTTTGGTCTCATCAGCTAGCCATACCCATACATATATATATTGTTTCATATATTCCTATCAAAATTAGAAGTTATATTATTAAAGTAGGAAGGGATAAAATTTATTATTTTGTTATACTATTTTTTTCTCCACAAATAATGCCGCCGTAATTTTTTTCGCTTCACAAAAATAACATATACATAATGTAGTGTTAGGCAGATTAAAAAAAGTTTCCAAAATTACAATTTATAAATGAATGAAACAGTTTTCTTCTGATACCTTAAGATCACATGCAGCCCTTGGGAGAATATTTTAAATTTGGAGTACCCGCTATTCAGAACACTTGGTCTTCAATCAAATCCTACTTAAGCTTCAGTTGGCTTGGAGTATTCACAAAATACCTTCCCAAATTACATAAATTTATGTGCTGATTTAACATGACAGCAAGTTGATCACAAGCCAAATGGGTTTATTAACTATTTAACAAATTGTATCCCACATTCCTGACAGTTGAAGGTACTTAACAGTAATCCTAAATTCAACATCATAATTATACTAAGAGAAGTAAATACAATTATATGTAACAACCCATTCATAAAAGCTAAAAAAAAAATCCAACAAAATTTGTAACTGAGGAAAAAATAGTAACATGACTTCTAACACAGGATGGCAACATTCTGATTTGTAATATTGGTTCTGTTTTTAAGAAGCTATCTATTAATCTTTTAATTTAAAAAAAAATTACTTAATTGATAAGAGGTAACTTCTTTTTTCATTGTTTAAATTACAACTCTGTATTGAAAAAAATATGGATCCACATTTCATAAAACAGAAACTAGAATTACAGTGTTCCCTCGATTTTCGTGGGTTCAAACTTTGCAAAAAGTCTATACCACGGTTTTTCAAAAATATTAATTAAAAAATACTTCACGGGTTTTTTTCCCATACCACGGTTTTTCCCACCCGATGATGTCATATGTCATCGTTAAACTTTCATCTGCCTTTAATAAATATTTTTTAAATAAACTTTAATAAATAAACATGGTGAGTAATAATCTAAACGGTTGCTAAGGGAATGGGAAATGGTAATTTAGGGGTTTAAAGTGTTAAGGGAAGGCTTGTGATACTGTTCATAGCCAAAAATAGTGTATTTACTTCCGCATCTCTACTTCGCGGAAATGCGACTTTCGCGGGTGGTCTCGGAATGCATCCCCCGCGAAAATTGAGGGAACACTGTATCTCCCTTTTCCTCAAGGAACAATCAATTTCTTAGACTTAAGCAGAAGAATGGCTAAATCTAAAGTTATTCCTTTATCTATAAGAAAAAAATAGTCACACCGAAATGAAATAATATAAAGTTGCTTATTATTTAAAAGATCTCACTTGTGATACAGTCTTTTATAATGAATAAATGAACACAGATTAAAAACTGTTATGCAGAACTAATTCTCTAGATCAGAAAATGGAAACTTTAAATATATTGGTGATTCCTTCTCATGAAGATAGAATTACCCACTTTGAAACTTTAGTATAAATGTACCATAGATGTTGGTAGAGTATACAGTAGATAATTAAGTGACCTACTTGTTTCTGCTTCACAGAAATAATTTACTCTTTCTAAAAATTACTCACAGTGCTGAGCAAGATCAGTCCTCCTGAAGAAAACGTAAGTCAGGGCAGGCAGAAAATAAGTTGGAATTTGAAACTATCTATGAGACTTTCATTCTATTTAGAAGAGAAACCAAGTCCTATCATGATTATATATTTAAGATCTACAAATTAGATCATACAATATTACTTCATTTATCTTGGAAGTAGTTTTTTGTTTAAGATAAAATATGAAGAAGATAATGATTTTTTTCAGTTTGGACTGTAATGATTTCTTTAGATTCATAAAGGGTCTTTTATATAAGTACAGTTCAAATTTTTGGAGCATGTTTTGGCCAAATATGGATTTGTAAAAACTAATTTCAATAAATAAATTACTCTTAATTCGAGTTAGATACAAAATAGAATCATTTCCTCATTCATCAAAAATCTTTTTTAGAATGACTGTCATATTTCCTTTAATTTGACACTGAGCTATTGGCCTCTCTTGTCAGCCAATCTGGGCATAAATGTGGTTGGAGTTAAACAGAAATTATTATATTTTATGATGAATATACAGTGGTACTTCAAGATACGAACCCCTCGTCTTACGAACAACTCGTGATACGAAACCGGGGTTCAGAAAAAAATTTGCCTCTTCGTACGAACTTTTTTCGTGTTACGAACGCCAAACCCGAACTTCCGGGTTCAGCGTTCAGAGGCTGCTGGAAAGCCGCCCGGCTGTTTTAAAAGGTGACAGCCGGCGGCGGGGATTCTTTCCGGGTTTGGGAGGCCACTTTGGGGTTTTGTCTGGGAGAGAGGGCAGGAGGTCCGGCGCTGGGGGAGGGAGTCAGGAAGGTCCTCCTGCTCCCCCCCCCAGCAAAAAACACAAAGATGGTCTGACAGGCAGGGCAGAGCAGCCTGGAGCAAAGGGAGTCTGAAACCGCCGGCGGCTTCAGCTTCCCATTGCTCCGCAGGCGGCGGCTGACCGCCTTTGTATTTTTGGCTGGGGGGGGAAGCAGGAGGCGCAGGATCGGCGGGCGTGGGGCGAGGCAGCAGGTCTGCATCCTGGGCGGGCGGCGGGCGAGGAGGCGCGGCCGAGCGGGCCAGCGAGGGTGCATCCAACTTGAGGGGCTGGCAGGAGGAAAGCAAATGTCTCTTCGTTGCGCTGCCGCCAGCATGGCCTGGTTGGCAGCGGAAGATGTAACCAAGCCCACGGGGCCGGGCTCTATGGCGGAGACCGCCGGCCGCTCAATCGGGCCGGCGGGGAACAGAATGGAGCCTTCCGCGGCGGGGCTGGTAAGGGGGGGAGCCGAGGGGGGAGCTGAGCCCAGCCCCGTGACATTCGCTTTCCTCCCGCCCGCTGCCGACTGATCGTGGGCTCCTTCGCAACCTCGGAGAGCTTCCTGGGCATGAAAACTCGCAAATCCAACATGGACGAAAACCAGGAAGCTCTCCGAGGTCGGGAAGGAGCCCACGATCAGTCAGCTGCAGGCGGGAGGAAAGCGAATGCCACGGGGCTGGGCTCGGCTTTCCCCCTTACCAGCCCAGCAGGCAGCCGCCGCAGAAGGCTCCATTCTGTTCCCTGCCGGCCCGATTGAGGGTCCGGCGGGAGGAAAGCAAATGTCTCTCTTTGTTGCGCTGCCGCCAGCATGGCCTGGTTGGCAGCGGAAGATGTAACCGAGCCCACGGGGCCGGGCTCCGTGGCGGAGACCTCCGGCCGCTCAATCGGGCCGGCAGGGAACAGAATGGAGCCTTCCGCGGCGGGGCTGGTAAGGGGGGGAGCCGAGGGGGGAGCCGAGCCCAGCCCTGTGACATTCGCTTTCCTCCCGCCCGCAGCCGACTGATCGTGGGCTCCTTCGCAACCTCGGAGAGCTTCCTGGGCATGAAAGCTCGCGAATCCAACACGGACGAAAACCAGGAAGCTCTCCGAGGTCGGGAAGGAGCCCACGATCAGTCGGCTGCGGGCGGGAGGAAAGCGAATGCCACGGGGCTGGGCTCGGCTCGGCTCCCCCCCTTACCAGCCCAGCAGGCAGCCACCACAGAAGGCTCCATTCTGTTCCCTGCCGGCCCGATTGAGGGTCCGGCGGGAGGAAAGCAAATGTCTCTCTTTGTTGCGCTGCCGCCAGCATGGCCTGGTTGGCAGCGGAAGATGTAACCGAGCCCACGGGGCCGGGCTCCGTGGCAGAGACCTCCAGCCGCTCAATCGGGCCGGCAGGGAACAGAATGGAGCCTTCCGCGGCGGGGCTGGTAAGGGGGGGAGCCGAGGGGGGAGCCGAGCCCAGCCCCGTGACATTCGCTTTCCTCCCGCCCGCAGCCGACTGATCGTGGGCTCCTTCGCAACCTCGGAGAGCTTCCTGGGCATGAAAGCTCGCAAATCCAACATGGACGAAAACCAGGAAGCTCTCCGAGGTCGGGAAGGAGCCCACGATCAGTCAGCTGCGGGCGGGAGGAAAGCGAATGCCACGGGGCTGGGCTCGGCTTTCCCCCTTACCAGCCCAGCAGGCAGCCACCGCAGAAGGCTCCATTCTGTTCCCTGCCGGCCCGATTGAGGGCCCGGCGGGAGGAAAGCAAATGTCTCTCTTCGTTGTGCTGCCGCCAGCATGGCCTGGTTGGCAGCGGAAGATGTAACCGAGCCCACGAGGCCGGGCTCCGTGGCGGAGACCTCCGGCCGCTCAATCGGGCCAGCAGGGAACAGAATGGAGCCTTCCGCGGCGGGGCTGGTAAGGGGGGGAGCCGAGGGGGGAGCCGAGCCCAGCCCCGTGACATTCGCTTTCCTCCCGCCCGCAGCCGACTGATCGTGGGCTCCTTCGCAACCTCGGAGAGCTTCCTGGGCATGAAAGCTCGCGAATCCAACACGGACGAAAACCAGGAAGCTCTCCGAGGTCGGGAAGGAGCCCACGATCAGTCGGCTGCGGGCGGGAGGAAAGCGAATGCCACGGGGCCGGGCTCGGCTCGGCTCCCCCCCTTACCAGCCCAGCAGGCAGCCGCCACAGAAGGCTCCATTCTGTTCCCTGCCGGCCCGATTGAGGGGCCGGTGGGAGGAAAGCAAATGTCTCTCTTCGTTGCGCTGCCGCCAGCATGGCCTGGTTGGCAGCGGAAGATGTAACCGAGCCCACGGGGCCAGGCTCCATGGCAGAGACCGCCGGCCGCTCAATCGGGCCGGCAGGGAACAGAATGGAGCCTTCCGCGGCAGGGTTGGTAAGGGGGGGAGCCGAGGGGGGAGCCGAGCCCAGCCCCGTGATATTTGCTTTCCTCCCGCCCGCAGCCAACTGATCGTGGGCTCCTTCGCAACCTTGGAGAGCTTCCCGGGCATGAAAGCTCGCGAATCCAACACGGACGAAAACCAGGAAGCTCTCCGAGGTCGGGAAGGAGCCCACGATCAGTCGGCTGCGGGCGGGAGGAAAGCGAATGCCACGGGGCTGGGCTCGGCTCCCCCCCTTACCAGCCCAGCAGGCAGCCGCCGCAGAAGGCTCCATTCTGTTCCCTGCCGGCCCGATTGGGGGTCCGGCGGGAGGAAAACAAATGTCTCTCTTCGTTGCGCTGCCGCCAGCATGGCCTGGTTGGCAGCGGAAGATGTAACCGAGCCCACGGGGCCGGGCTCCGTGGCGGAGACCGCCGGCTGCTCAATCGGGCCGGCAGGGAACAGAATGGAGCCTTCCGCGGCGGGGCTGGTAAGGGGGGAGCCGAGGGGGGAGCTGAGCCCAGCCCCGTGACATTCGCTTTCCTCCCGCCCGCAGCCGATTGATCGTGGGCTCCTTCGCAACCTCGGAGAGCTTCCTGGGCACGAAAGCTCGCGAATCCAACACAGACGAAAACCAGGAAGCTCTCCGAGGTCGGGAAGGAGCCCACGATCAGTCGGCTGCGAGTGGGAGGAAAGCGAATGCCACGGGGCTGGGCTCGGCTCGGCTCCCCCCCTTACCAGCCCAGCAGGCAGCCGCCACAGAAGGCTCCATTCTGTTCCCTGCCGGCCCGATTGAGGGTCCGGCGGGAGGAAAGCAAATGTCTCTCTTCATTGCGCTGCTGCCAGCATGGCCTGGTTGGCAGCGGAAGATGTAACCGAGCCCACGGGGCCGGGCTCCGTGGCGGAGACCGCCGGCCGCTCAATCGGGCCGGCAGGGAACAGAATGGAGCCTTCCGCGGCGGGGTTGGTAAGGGGGGGAGCCGAGGGGGGAGCCGAGCCCAGCCCCGTGACATTCGCTTTCCTCCCGCCCGCAGCCGACTGATCGTGGGCTCCTTCACAACCTCGGAGAGCTTCCTGGGCATGAAAGCTCGCGAATCCAACACGGACGAAAACCAGGAAGCTCTCCGAGGTCGGGAAGGAGCCCACGATCAGTCGGCTGCGGGCGAGAGGAAAGCGAATGCCACGGGGCTGGGCTCGGCTCGGCTCCCCCCCTTACCAGCCCAGCAGGCAGCCGCCGCAGAAGGCTCCATTCTGTTCCCTGCCGGCCCGATTGAGGGGCCGGTGGGAGGAAAGCAAATGTCTCTCTTCGTTGCGCTGCCGCCAGCATGGCCTGGTTGGCAGCGGAAGATGTAACCAAGCCCACGGGGCCAGGCTCCGTGGCGGAGACCGCCGGCCTCTCAATCGGGCCGGCAGGGAACAGAATGGAGCCTTCTGCGGCGGGGCTGGTAAGGGGGGGAGCCGAGCCAAGGCCCCGTGGCATTCGCTTTCCTCCCGCCCGCAGCCGACTGATCGTGGGCTCCTTCGCAACCTCGGAGAGCTTCCTGGGCATGAAAGCTCGCGAATTCAACACGGTCGAAAACCAGGAAGCTCTCCAAGGTCGGGAAGGAGCCCACGATCAGTCGGCTGCGAGTGGGCTCCGTTACATCTTCCGCTGCCAGCCAGGCCATGCTGGGGGAGCGGAACAATCGCCTTCCTCCCGCCCGCAGCCGACTGACCGAGGGCTCCTTCCCGAGCTCCCTTCCTGAGCCTCCCGCTCCTTCTCACCCCCCTCGCCCCTTCGCCTCCCTGTGTTCCTAGGAGAAGTGCTGGGGATTGAGGCAAGACAGACCTTCTGCTCCTCACCAGCACTTCTCCTAGGAACACAGGGGGGCGAAGGGGCGGAGAGAGAAAGGGAAGCTCAGCATTCCGTCAGCCGCAGCGCTGGCTGTCAACTTTTCTTTTTAGCACTGGGCAGGAGCTGACTTGCCTCCCCAGTGCTAAAAAGAAAAGTTGACAGCCAGCGCTGCGACTGACGGAATGCTGGGCCTCCCGTTCTCTCCCCCCCACCTTGCCCCTTCCGGTTTCGGCGTTCGGGAGACCGCTGGGTTCCCAGCTGTCTCCGAACTCCAAACACCAAAGCCGAACTTCCGCGTTCGGCTTCAGGAGACAGCTGGGAAGCGGCGCGGCTCTTTTAAAAGGTGACAGCCGGCCTGGGGGGCTTCCCAGCACCCCTGAACCCCGAACCCGGGTTCAGGGGGTGCTGGGAAGCCCCCCAGGCCGGCTGTCACCTTTTAAAACAGCCGCGCGGCTTCCCAGCAGTCGCCGAAAGCCGTTTTTTTGTGGGGGTTTTTTGGTTGCACGGATTAATTGACTTTACATTGTTTCCTATGGGAAACAATGTTTCGTCTTACGAACCTTTCATCTTACGAACCTCCCCCCGGCACCAATTAAGTTCGTATCTTAAGGTACCACTGTATATTATGTCAGTGATAATGGGAATGTTCTATATAAATATGTATTGAATCTCTACAATAGTTGGAAAGCTAATAGAATACTCATTTTATTTTATCAAGCTCCATGTAGTTCATGCATGGTAAAAATTGGCACCTCATTTGGTGATCTTTGAGTAATGATTCCAATAAAAATCTTGAGATAAAATGAACTAATAAAGTATTGTAAAAATTCATATAATTTCAAAATTGATATAAGTACTTAGATTTCACTTAATAATTTAAAAATAGTTCAAAATTAAAAGGTTATTTAAAAGATTTTTGTGGAATACAGATTAACAAATTAGTAGTTAAGAATCTAGAAGAATATTGAGTGCATTTCTTATAAAGTAAGTTTAATTCATAACAACAAAAATCCATGTTTCTTAGATTGCTGAAGAACGTTTGGCTGTTAAACTCATTATATCGGAAGGTAAAGCATAGCTTTTATAATGCTGTGATTTTATCCTATTATCCCACTTTGGTTTAATAGACATTAGATGAATAGTAATCTTTTCAACACTGTAACTTTAGTTTATATGGGGATATTTTAATAAATGAACAGCTGTATTTACTTCTACATAGAATCACCACCATTGCTTATACACTTTCTCCTCACATTGAAAGAAGAATCCAGGATAGATCACAGCTTGTTGCTCGCTAGGATTTGAATCCTGTCAGAAGCACTGTGGTCCTTCCGTTGGTGGGTATCAGGAACCATTCAGAAGGGCTACCATTTCTGAGAGCTGGTGCGGAGCAGATGGTCTCCGTCAGAGTTCCAGCACAATATCAACTGGCTGGAGCTTAGGGTGGCCCAGTTGGCCCTCTAGTCTTTTTTGGGGGGAGAGTGTTGCAGGGTTATCATGTCTTCCTACTTTTGGACAAAGTGGCCACGAAAGCCAATATCAATTATCAGGGGGAACTTGTTTGAGGTTGCTCATGAAGGAGTTGGACACTTTGTCCCAGTGTTGCTGAGAGCAAAGCACATAGCAGGGTCTTCCAATGGTGGACCAATCAGTGTGGAGGGTGGTGTCCTGTCTCTTTGAGGACTTGTCTGAGAGGTAGGTCCAGCCTTTGGTGGACCTGTTTGCCTCCCTGGACAATGTCTACGGAGAGGGGCGGCATACAAATCGAATAAATAAATAAATAAATAAATAAATAAATAAATAAATAAATGTGTACACCCATATTACATCAACACTAAGCGAGCTGCACTGGCTTCCAATCGGTCTCTGGGTACAATTCAAGGTTTTGGTTATCACCTATAAAACCCTACATTGCTTACGGTCAGACTATCTTCGGGACAGCCTCCTGCCACATAGCTCCCAGCTACCGGTAAGGGCCCACAAGGTTGGCCTTTTCTGTGTCCCATGGCCAGACAGTGTTGGTTGGCAGGGCCACGGGAGAGGGCCTTCTCTGTGGTGGCTCTGGCTCTTTGGAACCAACTGCCCCCTGAGGTTCATGTTGCCCCCACTCTACTGGCCCTCCACAAGGCCGTTAAAAACTGGCTTTGCTGGCAGGCCCAGGACCGAGGATAGTTTGACACTACCGTGATCTGGCCATTTAAGGATGAATGTATTTTTAATGGGTTTTATACAGTTTTTTATTGATTTTATATTGTTTTCATGTTGTACGCTGCCCAGAGTCTAAAAGAAGTTGGGCACCCTATAAGTACAAATAATAAATAAATAAAATAAAATATTGTCTTGTTCCCCAAGACTTTAAAATGTTTCAGACCTCTCCTTTGCCTTGGTAACACTTCTTGCCTTTTTTTTGACAATATTATCTGCCTTACTCTTTAATGTTCTTGATTACACAAATCAGCATTTCCCAGGTCACAATTTTTATGTTTTTTTGGTCCAGGAACACACAGTGCACACATCAACAGAATCATCACTATAAACCTCTTGCATTTAGTGGTGAATTTTAATTGGAGATTCCTTCAGCAGTCAAAACCCAATCATAGGGAATTGCTTATAGCACACTGATGAAAACTCACAGCAGGATTTCATTTCACAAACAATAGCACTACAGCAAAACAACAGCACTTCTCTCAGCAAGTTGCTGTCAACTAAACTGAAAGAACAGATATTAAAGAATACATCATAGCAGTTAGTGGTTGGTGAATTATACCACCAGATGCATTACTTTTCATCCAGTCCTCCTAAATAAATAGATTAATATGACTTTGGGAGGAATATTATTCATTCATGCAATTAATATGAATACCCACCTCAAGTTCATAACTAGGTAATGGACAATAGTTTGAAAAACAGCATAAAAATAAAACCAGGAAATGCTAACATGCATATAAATCAATCAAGGTAAAAACAACAACAAAGTGATTGTGAGCCAAACTTCCTAACCTCCAAGCCTAGTTTCAAAACCATTTCTATGTCTTATAAAATGCCAGCATGCTTGGTTCCAGTCTAACGTGAGGAATGTTATTCTAAGGAGCAGGTTCCATAACAGAAAAGGCTCTCATCTGGAAACTATAACATACGAAAAATGGTTGCAGGATCTGGGCATGGCTAATCCAGCAAAGAGAAGGACCAGGGGGGACATGATAGCAGTATTCCAGTATGCCGCGGAGAGGGGCGGCATACAAATCAAATCAAATCAATCAATCAATCAATCAAGTAAGCAAGTAAGCAAGTAAGCAAGTAAGCAAGTAAGAAAGTAAATAAACAAACAAACAAACAAATTTGAGGGGCTGCCACAGTGAAAAGGGGCTCAGGCTGTTTTCTAAGGCACCAGAAGGCCAGACAAGGAATAATGGATGGAAGCTGATCAAGGAGAGATTCAACCTGGAGATAAGGAGAAACTTTCTGACAGTGAAAGCGATCAACCAATGGAATAGCTTGCCTGTGGAGGTTGTGAGAGCTCCAACACTTGACACTTTCAAAGGGAGACTGGACTGCCATTTGTCCGAAATGGTGCAGGGACTCCTGCTTGAGCAGGGGTTGGACTAGATGACCTACAAGGTTCCTTCCAACTCTAACAATCTGTAATTTAATTATCCTGGGTCCTACCAGATAGCAATGCCTAATAGATAGGACCCAGATCCTCTTCTGCCAGACCAAATGGGAAGGGTAGACATAACCGTGGAGAAGCTGCGCTCAAATAACTAGGCCTTCTACCATGAAGGGCTTTTTAAATTACAAAAATTGAATTGAATCTAGAAGCATACTGATAAGTACAGCTTGCAAAGCAAAAATGTAACATGCTGACTGAAGAGCACACGACTGCTTGTGTGCGGCATTCTGTACCGACTGTAGCCGACAGATGCTCTTTGAAGACAGCCCCATGTAAATTGTACTATTTCATTCAGATTCAAAAATGTCAACATTACATATTAAAAATTATAAATGACAAACTCTAGATCCATTTAGTATGAGGTTTGGCAAAAAGGAGTATTCTTCTACAGCAGAAATAGAGTACTACAATGAATCTTGTACAATGAGTCTTGGACTGATATATTTTATCTCTACTTTTGAATGCTTTCTATTAAACATAAGGGAAAGAAAGATCAATAATATTTCCACTAAATGTATTGGGATGTAAACTCCAAGAAATCCCAACCAGCTTCAAGTCTCCGGAAAGGGGCGGCATACAAATCTAATAAATAATAATAATAAATAATAATAGCTACACTGGTTGCTAAAGCTTATCACAACCTATAGGGAGCAGAAAACTAAATGCTATCTTATTATTTTTGCTTCTGGTTATTGTCTACTACTAAAAATGGAACTGTATTTAGAATTCTAATAGCGGTACAGATACAACTTTCACTCTCCTATAAGAGCAAATGGAATTGTAGTACAAAGTCCTTAAAATTGGCTATAAAATGATAGAGCTGAAGAAGCTTCTTATAAGAAGAAAACAAGAACACAAGAAAGTTCAGTTGTCTGTTGAAAAAAGCATCTTTGGGATAACTATGGTCTGGATGACTGAGACTCTCCATAGACATAGCGATAAAATATTCTGGCATTAATTAAAGGCTTATACATCTGTAAATAATATAGCTCCATAATTTACAGTAATGTCATTATTACTTGCAAACATAATACAGTAAATAGAAAAGAATAGCACAAGAACTGTAAATCATAAATGAAATCTAAGTAAACCTTTAAGGTGACATAACTTTTTGTAAATCATAAGCCTATTATTTATGGGGAGACTGCATAACATGCCAGCATTAAAGCATTAAAGTATACCTCATAACAATATATTCTGATAACAGAAAAATAAAAGAGTTCATATATTAAAAAGGGTACCTACTCTAAGATTATCATGATTACAATGTCATGCTGTGACCTTGTTGGTGTCTGGCTAATCTAACTTTTTTTTAGTGCATTGTTTCAAATCAATAACTAATTAACAAAGTACAAAAGAAGTTGTACTGTTTCTGAGATTTCTTGTTTAAAATGGCTTTTCATTGCACATGGGCAGAAAGGTCGCTTTTATAACATCTTCAAAAGTCTTTCAAGATCCTGCTACTGTCAGATTAAATTACTTTAAGCAAATAATTGTCATAAGTTAAAACAGAAACACATTTGCTACAGCCAGTTGTCATAATGACATGGTGAGTAGTTGTTTTGATATGAATTTCTTCTACTGAACCTCTATCATATCTTAATTTTTTTGGTTGACCTAACTGGAAGATTGGGAGCAAATCCTCTAACACAGGCAGCCCTACATGGAGGGGAAGCCATTACTGGAAATGGATTATATATTAAAGAACAGCTGGAAAGGAATTCCAGAGATACTATAGAAAAACAATCCAAGAATAGGTAAGAAATTTATTTACTATGCACTGTAAAAGTGAAAAACTATAATATAAAAAATGCATTCAGCCACCATGATACATTACCTGATCCACAAAATTGTATCATAGCTCTATCATTTTTATCTTCTATTTAAATGTTTATAATACTGTACATCAGAAGGTCAAAAAACACTATGTCCCTGATTTTTAGAATAACTGTAAGAAAGGATCAGAATCAGAACATAAAGCATGAGTGATTAATCTTTTCTCTACTTAAAATTAAATGCGATCTATTGCGTTGGAAGCAGAATAAGGACGTGGAGACCAGAGCTGGAATTTAAATTAGGTCACTTTGTTTAAATTAACTTAAATTGAAATGACGTAAATGTAAACGTTATAAACAGATGTAAGGACATGCAGAGGCCAAATCAACTAATGGGGCGGAATTATCTACCAAAACATACATAGGAAGCTATGGGGCATAACTCCTTGTTGAACCAGGTGAAGGTAGCCACCTTCACCTGGATCGAGGCACGCCCTTAAAGCGTGTGGGAGCTCACCCTCCAATCCCCTTGGGAAATTGGATAAGATGAGTCCCATGGGCATCCCCCCTCCAATCCCCGAAGTTGTACAAACCTATAGTTCATGGGGAGAGGCGGCCCATCATCTTTAAAAAGGAGAACGCGCAGTTGCTCCTACTGCCCATTTCCGCCCCTAACCTGCCAAATCCCAGTGACCAAAGGGAAAGTCAAGTTGACCAAATGGGTAACTACATCGCGTCGCACCCCCTAACCAATCCATCCTTAGCGTCAGTGTGGAATAGGTGAAAAAAGGCCGCACCCGTAGGAGAGACTGCCAAAAATTCCTATTCGGCCCCGAGGCCACCCCGTTCAGGCACACTGTATGCTAGCGGAGAGCGGGTGAGTGTTCGCGTTCAGGATGACAAGGGCAAAAGGAGGAGGTCCCGATAAGCCGCCCTTAAAGAGGGCGCATCCGGGACCTCCCCGGGTCCAGGAGGCAGTGCACCATGTTGGCGCGTTGCCCAGGTTCGCCTGGTGCACCAGTTGCGGCCCTATCTGGACCGGGACTCATTGCTCACAGTCACTCATGCCCTCATCACCTCGAGGTTCGACTACTGTAATGCTCTCTACATGGGGCTACCTTTGAAAAGTGTTCGGAAACTTCAGATCGTGCAAAATGCAGCTGCGAGAGCGGTCATGGGCTTACCTAGGTATGCCCATGTTTCTCCATCACTCCGCAGTCTGCATTGGCTGCCGATCAGTTTCCGGTCACAATTCAAAGTGTTGGTTATGACCTTTAAAGCCCTTCATGGCACTGGACCAGAATATCTCCGAGACCGCCTCCTGCCGCACGAATCCCAGCGACCAATTAGGTCCCACAGAGTGGGCCTTCTCCGGGTCCCGTCAACTAAGCAATGTCGGTTGGCGGGCCCCAGGGGAAGAGCCTTCTCTGTGGCAGCACTGGCCCTCTGGAACCAACTCCCCCCAGAGATTAGAACTGCCCCTACTCTTCCTGCCTTCCGTAAACTTCTTAAAACCCACCTTTGCCGTCAGGCATGGGGGAATTGAAACATCTCCCCCTGGGCACGTTTAATTTATATATGGTATGCTTGTGTGTGTGTCTGTTAGTATATGGGTTTTTTAAAATCTTTAAAATTTTAAATTGTTTGATTACTTATGATTTGTTTCTACATGTTGTGAGCCGCCCCGAGTCTTCGGAGAGGGGCGGCATACAAATCCAAGTAATAAATAAATAAAATAAATAAATCGTTATGCATGAATCCAAAATTTAATGAAAAGAGAGATCTTATCTACATTATCTACATTGGAGCCAATCCCACTGAATTCTTTCTAAATTAGTTTTAGCAAAATATATCTAGAATAATTATATTAGCTTTTGATTTTTCCCCCACAACCAGAGTGGCTAGGAACATATTCTATATCTGTTGTGGCTTTGTATTGTGATACTCTCTTCTAAGAGAGTATCACAATACAAAGCCACAACAGATATAGAATATTTTTTGAAGCCAGAGGATCCATAATCTGCTTGCTCATTCCAGGGGATGATTTTGTATTAATCAGCCTCTTTGCTGCTAAGAAATCTGGTTGAAACATAGCTTGTCTTAAATTTCTGGCAAAAGATTTCAGTGATAACACCATTAAAATGTGGTCACAGTGGGATTAGTCACCCACCAATCAGATTAAGTAGGCATTGAGAGAAAATTATATAGTCCATAGCAGTGGCTCTTTAGCCCACCCATAATGAATGACACATTAAAGTAATTAATTACTATGAAGGACAAAAATATCCAACTGACTCACCGACTGGACTAAACACAAGCCAGCACAGTCACATATAATGCATTTGGCAGGAATGTAATGAGTTTGGCAGGCTAGATCAGATGGATAGTGAAAGAAGGTTCCAAATAAGGCAGAATCATTCAATTCCATTCTAGCATTAAATTTCTTGCACACCAATATACAGTATGTTCAGACTCTGAGAATATAATTAAAAAATAAATAATATTTTTTCCTTAGCGAGATTGAGTTATTTATTATGCAGGAGCTTGTGGTTTCTCTGAAAGAAAGTACACATTGATAAGCAATACTGTACTCTGCAACTATTTATCATTTGCAATTATTTCCACCATCATTTTGGAAAAGTTTAACCACATCAATTTGTACCCTGTATCATTAAACAATGGGAAATAATATTTGGCAGCGTCATCCTTAATATTAACTGAAACATTTAGTCATATGAAGCAAAGACATTAAATTCCATACCTATGATTCACCAAGTTTCCTTAAATAGAAGACAATCAAATCTGGATATGATTTTTTTAAAAGTCCCAGCCCACCACATGGATGTACTATACTGAGTTGAACAATGTTAGTCTGGGAGGTTTATCATAAATGCTACTCTCTGTTGTGGTTAGCTCTGGCCCAGCTCCTGCCCCAAGGACTGTGGATGTGGGGGACACATCCACATGCTGCAGGCCTGTTTTGCCCCCGTTGGAATCTGCTGATGAAGGCTCCTCTGACCAAGAAGACATGAGTGACAGGGAGGAGGAGAGTGTGGCAGACAGCTCAGAAGGAGATCAATTATCTAGCTCCTCCTTGGATTCAGAACAAGAGTTAATGATACAGCCACGCATGCGGAGAGCGATGCATAGGCAACAACAACTGAGAGATTATTATCAACGAAAATGAGGCCACCTGTAGTTGGGTGGGGCTGTGGTAATTAGTGAGGCTGCTATAAATAGCAGTCTGTGGGTTTGGCCATTGTGGAGGATTATCTGATCATTGTGTTTCATGACTGCGTTACTGATTTTGACTTTTTGTGTGCTGATTTTTCCCTGCTTGGAAATTAAACCAGAGCAAAGTGTGTTTCACTTTGTGAAAAAAGAAGGACCTTGAATTGCCTCACAGCTGCAAGCTAAGTATCACAGGACTGATAAGGGACTTGTATAAATTAACAGTTTGTTTGGAGACTATTGCTCCTTGCTATACCAAAAGAGGGCTTAGTTTAAGTGAATTTTCATTATAAGGAACATTGTTTTGAATTTTCAAACGTGTGTGTGTGTGTCTGAAAGTTGTACCTGTGAATTTTTGGGAGGATTCTACCAGAGAGCCCGACAGAACACTCTCCTTGAGGAGCAAAGGACATCTACCTTAATATTGGACAGGTTAATTTATTTTATCCCTTTGTTTCCTGCCTCCATGTCAGTAGGTTTGCTTGGGAAAAGATTATCAATTTGTATTGCTTTGCTGGCTTTGCAGAAATCAAAGAGATGGGATTATTTGGTGAAACATTTTCTCCATCCTCAATAATGCCAATGTATGCAAGTACAGCATACACTGTCAATGTCAATATCTTGACATTCACAAGATTGACACCTATTTCTCAGATAGAAAATTAACATCTTAGTTTCAAACAAAGTAGATTCCTTCAAACTTTTCCGTTTCTGCCAGTTGAGGCCACATTTTTCCTATCTAAAACCAAAAGTTGCTAGACGAGGCTGAAACAAGGGGAAATTGCTATCTGCTATCAATCTCAGATTTAGAACAGAATTTGTAGAAAGCAGGGATATCCAGATTACAAAATTGCAACAGAGGGAAGCTAAGGAGTACATTAGGGCCAATTTCTTTTTCAATTCAACTAGTTTCTGATACTTACACTCTCTATTCATACTCAATATACTGTGTACACTTTTATGGAATTTGGCTCTTTTACATCAGAATGAGTCCTATATTAGCAGCACATTTTTCATCTTGAATCTGTTTAGAATGCTTATCATGTGCGCTGTAGGATTTTCATGAAGATTCCTTTAAATTGCTGTCAATTCTAAATTTTATAACTTTGCCAGTGAATACTTTAGGTGGCTATTTTAACTCTTCTATTTTTCAAAAAATAAGATCTGGACAATGGACTACCAGAAAGCCTTCGACAAAGTGAAGTGGCTCTTTGCCTAGGAACTGATCCTACAGCACCCCAACTCCAAACGACAATTCATCATTCAGTCGGACGTTAGCGATGTGGCTGAGGTGGTGGTGGTGCTGCAAAAGAAGGAAGAAGGCCAACTTCTGCCATATATTTACATCTCCAAAAAATTGACAGCGACCAAGAGGAGATGGGCCATCTGGGAGAAGGAAGCCTTTGCTATTCACTGCGCGCTGCTAACCTGGAGGGAATTCCTAGAAGAGACGAGGTATGGACAGACCAAAAGAACCTCGAGGCCTGAAGGCCCCTAGGAAAATTTCACCCAAGCAAGAGCGATGGGCACAGTATTTTAGGAGGTTCAAATCTGAACCTATTGGCTGACATGCTGTCCAGGAAGCAACAATATGACAGTAAAAGAGAAGAAGAATTTCACTCCACGATTCCTGCCTCACCATGATCAGAGGTGCCCACGAGGATTATATCCGATAGAAGCATACAGAGAGTGTTCACACATGCGATTGGATCCACACAAGGCCTTAGATCAGCTTTCCATCCGAGTAACAATGGTACAGCGGAACGGGCCAAAGCGATAGTGGAAAAATACCTCTGTTGTTATGTAGATCAGTGTTTCCCAACCTTGGCAACTTGGAGATATTTGGACTTCAACTCCCAAAATTCCCCAGCCAGCATTCGCTGGCTGGGGGATTCTGGAAGTTGAAGTCCAAATATCTCCAAGTTGCCAAGGTTGGGAAACACTGATGTAGATTACCAAAAAGTTGACTGGGTGGAGCTACTACCATTTGCAGAAGTAGCGTATACATAATACCGCCGTTCACAGCAGCATCGAGTTGACCCCTTTCCAAGTCACCAGCGGCCAAGAGTTCATTCTCAAGCTGGAACTATTCCAAAAGCACCTATTTTCATGCCCCTGGCAGAATAGATGGAAACCTTAAAGAAAGGATGGGAAAACACCAAGAAAACACTGATCGATATTTCCAAAGTTTACAAGAAGCAAGCTGATCACTCCAACCCACTTTCTGAGTGAGAGTTAAAGTTTTCCTATCCACAAAATATATCTGATTGAGATTTCCCAGCAAGAAGCCCTTCCCTATAGTCAAAATAATAATCCGGGTCACCATACAGCTAGCATTGCCCAGAATACTAATCAAGTAATTCTGTTCATTAGTATTTTATTTCATTTAATTTTGGGGGTAATTTGGGGGAGAATTTGCAAACTGTGTTGTTATTTAAATGACTGTTACATTGTGATGTGTTTAAAATTATTTGGGTTCAATTTTCTAATAATCATCAAGAATGTACAGTTTGTGAAATATATCTACAATCTCAATCAATTCCAGTCATATCCCACATTATTCTTTAACAGCATAGATGCAGGCTCTTCTGTGTACAGATATATTTTTCATAAACAAGTTTTCCTTCTATATAGTGCAATATACATACAGACTAGTAAGTTATAAGACCACGGACTTCATCCTTCAGCCTCTTGGCATACATTCTCCAGGTAGAACTTTATAGATGTTTATAGTTCTCTGGATATGTTTTTAAGTCTACCCAGAACACTGCCAAGAAAATCTGCCATATAATTTTTTTGAAACTGAACCAATATCAACAGGATATTTAATGTCATTGTCATGACATAAACAGCAGTAGAATGGTGTTGGAGAGTATCAATTGAACCTAAAAGTAACCTGCTATTTGGTGATGAAATACTATTATTGATGAAGATCAAATCCAGAATGTAACCTTGTTTCCAATGATTTGTGTTAAAAGAATGTGATATGAAAGAGGTGATAAAGTAACACTGCAACCAATACCCATACTTATGACTTTTGGAGGTCTGAAAAGCAAAGCAGAGCTGAAGTAAGACCATAAGCACAGTAGTATTTTTATTTAGCAACCACTTTGCTTAACAAGTTGCCAATCCCCATCCCACCAAAACTAAAGTTCATGACTATCATGTTGACTTTCCTGCTTGAGCACTATGAGACCCTTCATAAGTATCTTATTTTGCTTTTGGTAAACTGTTTTTATATAACTTCAAAACGTTCTGTATGTTTCTCAAATTCTAGCTTAATTTTAAATGTAGTAAAATTTGTCATAATATTCTGGAATACATCCCAAACCATGAGATTAAGTCTACCACTGAGTAACAATTGGTTGAAAATCAAATTAGCAAACAGATGGCATTTGTTAATTTGATAGATAGCCAGATTATAAATTATGAGTGTCAAACTCAATTTCATTTGAGGGCCATATCAAGGTTGTGGTTTCCTATGTTGGACGGGGTGCGGACAGTCCCAGTGAAAGGGAAGCTGCATGGGCTGCAAAGCTAGAATGGCGAACAGGCCATGGAAGGGCTGGTAGTGGGTGTAGCACTGATCTAAAACTTGATGGCGGTCATGCTGCCTGGAACATAGTGAGCCTTAGATCCATGTGGCAGCCCTGGGACCATAACCGGCTGATGTGGTGGGGCAGTTCCTCCAGGACTTCCCTGTGGATCTAAGGCTCATCGCATTCCAGCCCAAATGGCTGCTTTCGAGTTATAGATTAGTGCCTGGTTATCCTGGGACCAGGTTGTCTTCATGGCAGCTCTGCGGGCCAGATCTAGCCACATCGTGGCCATATTTGGCCCAAGGGCTTTGAATTTGACAAGTAAAGGCAAGTATAAGCAATTTTGTTCCTAAAGAACATTGCAGGAATTGAGCATGTCTAGTTTTATGGGAAAAAAGGACTAGGGTGACATGATAGTAGTGTTCCAATATCTAAGGGCCTGACTCAAAGAAGAAGTCTATCTATTCTCCATATTTATTAACGCCAAGAGTTGGTAGCAGAAAGAGATGATAGACTAGTGATGGCAAATTTTTTCCCCTCGGGTGCCGAAACAGCATGCACGCACGCTATCATGCCTGCGCGAGTGCCCACACCTATAATTCAATGCATGATGAAGGCGAAAACAGCTTCCTCCACCCCATGGAGACCTTCTGGAGGTTGGAAATGGCCTGTTTTCTAACTTCTGGTGGCCCCAGTAGGCTCATGTTTTGCCCTCTCCAGGCTCCAAAGCTTCCCTGGAGCCGAGGGTAGGTAAAAATGCCCTCTCCCATCAGCCGGCGGCTCTCTGGAAGCCAAAGACACCCTCCCAGAGCTTCTGTACAAGCCAAAAATCAGCTGGCCAACACATATGCACATTGGAGCTGAGCTAAGGCAACGGCTCATGTCCCAGCAGATATGGCTCCATTTGCCACCTGTGGCACCCGTGCCATAGGTTAGCCATCACTGTGATAGACACTCTCTTACAAACTCCATTGGAATTTTTTTAAAAAATGTGAAACAGGTATCAATTTAACAATTGTCATTTAATACAAATCTTAAAAATCGGGGAAGTTTTATATCTTTCATTTAATTGGTACAATGGTTTGTTAAATTGCAGTATAAAATGCTGCTAAGTAGGGGCATTTTTGCCATTCTAAATTAGAACTAATAATGATATATTACAGTTCAAACATGCTTCTTCGATGAAGCAAATTCTCCATTTCCTATTATTAAATTATGACTATTCCAATGGTTGGATATCATATCACTACACACACATTCTAAATATAGATCACACTTTTTGATTTACTTTCAATATTTAAAACATGAAAAATAATATTAAAACATAATATTAAAACAAAAAATAATATTAAAATATTTAGAACACGAAAAAATATGTTTTACTACTTATACTGAATGCATTTAAGCTAGAACCTTAATTGGGTTATGGTGTAATTTTATTCCACCAGTGCCATCTATTGGGGAAGTGTAATGGGTTATATATTTCCACAGTTCTGAAATGAATTTCAATAAAACAAAACAGGAAAACTCCCTTGTAGGCACAAATGCATCATAAAACAGTGCAGCATTTAAAAAGAAAACCCATTTTTTTCCTAGGCCATTTATTACAATATTGAAATATTGTATTTATACATATAAAATATACAGAAAACATTAAACAAACGTGTAGGTAATAGAATTATCTATTAACACAAAACTGTAAATAAATAGCCTTATTTATTCAGGATTTCTGCTGGTG
Source organism: Erythrolamprus reginae (assembly GCF_031021105.1). Classification (NCBI taxonomy): domain Eukaryota; kingdom Metazoa; phylum Chordata; class Lepidosauria; order Squamata; family Dipsadidae; genus Erythrolamprus; species Erythrolamprus reginae. The sequence continues at coordinate 305,006,040 of NC_091951.1, read as the reverse complement.
AATAAATAATATCAGAAATTTTTCATTCTTTAAGAACCTGGTGTCTTGAAAAGCAACTTACAGTGAAAAATGGCTTTTGCAAATAATTTTAGGTTGGAGATTGCAGGATTTGTACTTCTGTACATTTAGGTATGATCTGGTAGAAGAAGATTATTTTGCAATAGCCAATGGATCCGTATCCATTGATAGATGTCTGCCTCCACAGATCTAAATTTAACTGCTATAACTTGTGTTCCTTCAGTACTCCTGGGGGAAATATAACAAGATAAATCTTAACTAGATTGTTTTAAATGAAAACAAATTTCATTACCGCTTATGTAAAAAGGCTATGTGATGAGGGTCAACTAAAGTAATGCAGTCACTGTGAACAACTATTTAAGTGGTCAATTTAAATGAAAAGAGGAAAAAGAGGATTAAAAGTTTTCCTAAGAGATTTCATGGTTTGATGGAGTATTATTCTTTACACACTTAAAAAGCAAGGTAATTGGTCTCCAAGCAAGTATAAAAATGTAAGTTAGCGAAAAGTGAAGCCACAGATTTCTAAGCTTGACAGAGAACAGGGAAATTCTGAATGTCAGGTTTCTGTTTTATTTCCAAGATGATAAGCCATCTTTGGTTTAAGTGATCTCACCGGATTAAAACCCATATAGTCTCCATAAAGTAATTATAAAATGTAAGAGATGCTAGGTAGTAAAGCATTCTAAAATAAAAACAGATTTTTACCTATAATAATCAATTTCTGAATAGTTGGTATTTTTATTTTACATACAGTATATTAATGGCATAGAAACAAAGAGTATTCTTTTAAAAAGAGAACCCTGAAGATTAATTAATTAAACTTTGTTCCTCAATTTAGGATAAATTTTATTAAAATAAATAGATATGTCATCAATTACAAAATTACTGAGTTCATATTAATTTGTGTTAAACTGCCAGTGGGGAAATGTCAATAATTTAATTCTATGATCATAATTTTGATAACAAGTTATGCGGCTCCTATCTTTGTATATTTTTTTTCAAGGGAAAGTCTACATTGTATTTTGAAATGTATTTCAATTTATAGATTTTCCTGGAGATAATACATTTTTTAGTGATTAAGATATAGGGCTGGGATCAAGGAAATCCACGTTTAAGTTCATTGTCAGCCTTGAGTCATGTTCACTGGTTGACTTTGGTCAGGTGCTCTCAGACTATTTTTGTGGGCAAAAATTGGTAGAGGAATTGCAATGTTGACAGCTGGGGGAAATATAGATGGAAATCTAACAAATGAAGCAAGAATGCAAACAAATATTTCTATATACCACCTGGAACTCAAGGCAGCTATAATAAAATAAGGAGGCGGATGGCTCAGTGGTTAAAGATGCTGAGGTTATCAACCGCAAAGCTGACAACCGAAATATGAGACCTGAGATCTGCGCAATGGTCCCTATTGGTGTGTAGTAAGACACTGAAGATGTGGCTTTATGCTTGAATATGGGATCCCATATTCTATTTCTTTTTAATTATCTTAGCCACCTACAATCATTCATTTGAGATAGGCGGGCATGTTCATCAGGTAGGTAGGTAGGTAGGTAGGTAAGTAGGTAGAGAGATAGTTTTCATAATATCTAAGCATCCCTCCTGCCATTAACAACCTTATTGTGGAAAAATAAAGTCTTACACACTTTCTTAAAAATCCAGAAAGTTAGAGGCAACTCATGGCCTGTTGGGTGATTTTTTTTTTCAGAGAAATGTCTTCACCAGATTCCTCAATGTCTTCAACAATGGCAAAGATTCTAATGTACTGCCTTCACTGGAAACTGTTAAAATTTTGGAGAGATATTCTGAGAAATATCTGCCTTGAAAATAGCCCATGTTGAACTGTATAACACAGACAAACATCAGGAGCTGATGTTTTATAAGATTTGGTATTGTGTTATAAAATGTTTTATAAAATTTGTCAAATTTGAATTCCATGGAAGTCATGAGTCCTGGATTTTGGATGCATTCTGTAAGTTAGCCCATTTGAGGTAACTTGGTTTGAAAATTGTTGCTCCAAAATGTACCATTATACCCAGTGAAAGATTACACTTAAACTGGAGAGTTTTAGTAATATGTAGACAACTAGCGGTTTATGACTTAATCTAATACTGCATTTGGTCCATTTTCTGAGTTGTCTTCAAAGGCAGACCCATGTAGACAATAGCCTATCTGTGAGTTGGAAAGAACATGAATTATTCCTGGTCCCAAAGACATGTAATTGACAGCAAGCAAAGCTGAACAAAGGCCCAGTTCCTTCATTTAGAACATAGCCTCTTCCTTCATTTGCCAATAAATAAACTGTATATACTGTAGCAGGCTAATTAAATGAAATAGTCACATCAAGATATTGTGTCATGTAATAAATGAAGGCACCCCTCTACAGATATGAAAAAGAAAATGTTATGTTGCTGCTAACTTTACCCAACAATTTAAGAAGCATTATGGACTTCTGAGAAGCGACAGTTTCACTTTACAGGTTTTTACTATCATTCTACCTATTGTCACCTATTGTCACCTTCAGTTTACAAAGCAATTTCTCTCGACAGTCCCCCCCCCACTAAAATAAAGGATATTTATTTTATTCACTTTAAAACTACAACTATTTAATTCCTGATCAAACATAGAACCAGCAAGTAGAAAATGAAGAAGAATAACTGACAAACTTGTTTTCAAGGTTTAAGCAAAATTTTCTGGATGTTTGGTTAGGCTCTAGGCTTGTGGTTAGCACATACAACAGTGTAGGTAGGTAGGCAGGCAGGCAGGCAGGCAGGCAGGCAGGCAGGCAGGCAGGCAGGCAGGCAGGCAGGCAGGCAGACAGATTAGATAAGATAGATAGATAGGATAGATTTATTTATTTATTTCTTTATTTATTTTATTTATTTATTTATTTATTTATTTATTTATTTATTAATTTTGTTTGCCGCCCCTCTCCGTAGACTCGGGGCGGCAATCTTTACAAATTTTACAAACTCTAGAAGTAAGCCGCTTATGTAGTAGATATATATTTTTATCATGAAGTTCCAATACTTTCCTAATACCCACTATCCCACTACAGTTTAATTTTGGTACTTCATTTCATCTTTCTCACATTCTATTTTTTCTTGCAGTTGATTATTACCTGTCTGTCATGAAAAACTCTTAATTTGCCTCTCAAATTAATTTCTGCAATAACTTTTTACCAGTTTCCTTAATTTAATTTTTGTTTTTTCCCTAGTTTATACTTACTACATGTTTAAAGCTCATTTTAAGCAGTCTTCCAAGAATGCAGCTCACTTAATGCTTTGAAGAATTTTGTGTGTGCTACCATGCTTTAAGAATTGTCTTCTCTGAATGTGTTGCACAACCCTATTCTCTATCAATGTGCTTGTTTTAATGTCACATTTAAGATGTGTCTACAACAATTTTGAAAAGAATGATATTGTTCTAGGAATAAGCTTTGGTTTGTCAAGAACACATTATGCCAAATTAGCTTAATTTCTTTTCATGACAGAATTGACTGATTTGGTAGATCTCAATAAAGAATTTTGCAAGCTACTCACATTTTTAAGAAAAGATTGGGCAACTATTTGTCTGAAATGGTATAGGGCAGCGATGGCGAACCTATGGCACGGGTGTCACAGGTGGCATGCGGAGCCAAATCTGCTGGCACAGGAGTTATTGCCATAGCTCGGCTCCAACATGCATGTGTGTGCCAGCCAGCTGATTTTTGCCTCACACAGAGGCTCTGGGATGGCGTTTTTGGCTTGTACAGAGCCTCCAGGGGGATGGGGAGGGCATTTTTACACCCCGCCCAGCTCCAGGGAAGCCTTTCGAGCCTGGGGAGTGTGAAACACAAGCCAACTGGGCCCACCAGAAGTTGAGAAACAAGCTGTTTCTGGTCTCCCCAGGCATTGAATTATGGGTATGGGCACTCACACAGGTGTGATAGCATGCATGCATGTTCTTTCGGCACCTGAGGAAAAAAAGGTTTACTGGTAAAGGGTTTCTGCCTGAGCAGGGGTTTGGACTAGAGGCTTCCAAGGTCCCTTCCAACTCTGTTACTCTACTCTTCTTCTCTCCTTTTCTCTTCTCTCTTTCCACTCTACTCTACCGCACCCCATTCCATTCTAATACTGTTGTAGAAAAAATACATAGAAACATAGAAGTCTGACGACAGAAAAAGACCTCATGGTCCATCTAGTCTGCCCTTATACTATTTTATGTATTTTATCTTAGGATGGATATATGTTTATCCCAGGCATGTTTAAATTCAGTTACTGTGGATTTATCTACCACGTCTGCTGGAAGTTTGTTCCAAGGATCTACTACTCTTTCAGTAAAATAATATTTTCTCATGTTGCTTTTGATCTTTCCCCCAACTAACTTCAGATTGTGTCCCCTTGTTCTTGTGTTCACTTTCCTATTAAAAACACTTCCCTCCTGGACCTTATTTAACCCTTTAATATATTTAAATGTTTCGATCATGTCCCCCCTTTTCCTTCTGTCCTCCAGACTATACAGATTGAGTCTTTCCTGATACATAAATGTGGGTTGTACGATGCAGTCAGTCAGGAAATCTGCTGCTGCTTAAACAACCATACCAAGCATGTTCATAAGTACTTCTGCATTGTCTTGGAGGGAAGGATCAAGCTACCATCCTTGGCCCAATGTTATTCAATATTTTTATAGATAGAGAGGAAAGTATCAAATCCACAGAAGACGTTAAATTGCAGAAATTGGCTACCAACCCAGACATATATACATGGTTCAAATGGCTTGTAAGTTGGGCCATTTCCAACAAGTGATATTAACGATCACAGGTCCAGTGTATTGGCGCAGAGATATTGAGAACTGGCTTAGTGGCAGTGCACATCAAAAGAACACTAGTAGACCAAGTTAAAGTTATAGGCTGTAAGACAGCAACTAAAATGTCTAATATGTCTTCAGCAACCTAAATGCTAACATGAATCTAAATCATGAAAAATATCCTGTGCTGGTTAGAACCTATGATAATGTGGCGGATTTTGGATTTATGAATTTGTGGTGAATTCCAGGTACAACACTTTGACAGGGAAATGGCAATAGTACTTAGACCTATATACAGCTTTACAGTCCTCTTTAAGTGGTTTACAGGAGAATAAGATATTTAAAACCAAGCTTAGGAGGAATGATTAACGGATCTGGACAGCTTGCAAAAGAACTAGTTAAGAATAGATATGAGAGCAATCTACAGATAATGAAAAGGTTTCAAGGGAGAGGTCTAGACTCTATAAAAATGCAATAGAACAAGGATTGAATGGTTTGACATTATCGAAGAATTTCCTGAGTAAGAGCTAATAAGCAGTAGAACAGTGATGGATTTTTACTTGTTGGAGATATCTACATGCAGGCTTGATGGCTATCTATTGGGAATGATTTAATGGATTCTTCACCTAGAATAAGATTAAACTAAACAACCCTAAATCCTCTTCCAAGTCTTATATCAGCCAAGTTTTTTTGGCTTGCCTGGGTTGCATGGAATGAAGAATTGTCTTGGGCCACATATAATATACCGGTATATATATATTGTAGATTATGTATATAAATATGCGTAAGGTTGCTAAAAGTTTACAATTTTGTGGGATCACATTATTAGCTGTCTAGGATTGCATACGGCCCTTGAGTCATGAGTTGGATATGCCTTTCTAACATTCTATGAAGATTTGCGCCTAAAATTATTTTATATTTGTAAATGTCTGAAAAATACAATCTATTTCTGTTGTGGTTGGTTCTGACCCAGCTCCTGCCCCAAGGAATGTGGAGATGGATGCAGGGGAAACATCAACATGTTTTATTGCCGACAGAGTCAGGTAGTGAAGTTTCCTCGGAAGAAGAAGAAGGTAAGGGTGACTTGGAAGAGGGGGGCTTGGCAGACAGCCCAGGAAGCCAATCTCCATTATCTTCGGTAGATTCGGACGAGGAATTGCTAGACCCACGCATGTGCAGAGTTGTGCATAGAAGAGACCAATTGAAGAAATATTACAGGCGATAGAGAATCCACCTGTGGTTGGATGGGGCTCACGTAATTATAGCAGCTGTTAAATTGGCAGCGTGCGGGCTGAGCAGTGTGGAGATTATCTGATTGTGGTTGTTGGGAGTCACGGAGTTTGAGAAAAGAAATCCTTGTAAGTTTTTGCCATGTCTGGAACAAACAGTATTTGTGCCGAACTGCACAGTACTGGTTTATTGCTGATTTATTGCTTGCCTTTGAATTCTAAAAGGGAGTTTTGCTTCTCTTTTGTTGAGATAAAAAACATTTACTAGACTTCTACTGAGTGCGTGTGTCTGTTTTGAACCAATTTCCTTTTCATCGGAGGCTTGTACTAGAAACCGGCAGAACAATTTCTAAATAAAACTTGTAATAGAACTCAAAAGAAAAATTAAACAGCATTATTTAATAGTTTAAAAATTTGAGGAAATTCTTCCTATAAATTCCAATGTACTCTCATTGGACACTGCAGTTTTTAAAGAACCTCCAAAGCAGATCTTGACGGCACAAGGAATACAGTAGAAGGAAGAACAAGAAAATTCTAATTATGTAGCATTTTCACAATAAAATGTTATATTAAGAGCATGATTACAATATAAAAAAAACATGTAGGCTGATCCTTGAGCTATACGTTTGAATGCTGGTTCATTTTTTAAAAAGTATTTTTGAGGGAGAGGGGGCTTAGAAATCTGCTATTTGCTGCAGAAGAAATTTTTGAGGGGGGGAGAGAGAGAGAATTAGCACAAAATTTTGATCTAAGCAAAATCTTCACATTCCTCATGTTTAACAACAAATAAAAACATTAAGTGTTTACTAAATTGGGTTATATATGAATGGGAGAGATGTTCTCCAAAATGTGCAGCAGCAACCTCTTGTGGTCTGAATAAAGCAATGTATCCATAAGAACAGGAATGAATATGAATATATTACATGTATAATGTCTAAGTTAAAACATCACATGTGAAATATTTTTGTATAGAAAATATCTGAAGTAGGTGCTTGCTTCATTAACATAGAATTGTATGAAACATAACTTTTTCTTTGACTACTAAACGCAGTTGGCAGATATTTCAAACAAAAAATATATTATCACAGAATATATAAGGAATCTTTTCTACATATTGTGTCAGGTGAAGTTTATTGCAGGGGCCAAATCTCTTCAACAAGTTGTAGTACACAGTACATTAGCAAAGTACATTATGTCATAATTTAAAACCAGTTACAGCTTGAAACAATAAGTACTTTGATCATTCAAGCTTTGCTCTTAAACCTTTAGAACTTATCTGTTATTTATACTCTTTTCACAGAAAAGGTCTTGCCAGATACTTTAGTATACTGTAGTGTAATGATTGTAAATATGATTATGGAATTTTATTAATATGGAATTCTGAATAATGAAAACATGAAAGCTACTAAGTGTACATAGTTAGAAAGCAGATTTTTATCACATGAGACTAATGTTTGAATTGCCTTGTCATATATACATATAGTAACTAACATATTTTTCTTTTCTTTTTCTAACTATTAGACCACCTCTTAGGCTGATACTTATCTAGTAGGAATTGGCAGAAATCAACAATTGTTTAATAATTACTAAATATATACTGTATTCTCTACAGGGCCTAATACTACAGAAAATTGCTTCTGGCAAATTTACGAAGCCCCCAATGGTCCCTTCAAAAAAGAAAGCTTATCTAACAGTAGAATTGACTAGTGAATAATTTATTATACAATACATTTATAAAAAATAGAAGAAAGAAAAACATTTCCAATTATTTTTAAATGCAAATATTGCATTCTTGGGTTTTTTCTCCAATCCTCATTCATTCATTCCTAGAAATATTGTCTCCATTTTTAAAAAATGCATTATAAAATTAACCACTAAGCTATATTAGCTCAATACATTACTTCATCCAGTGTAATAATTAACACATGTCGAAGCTTTAAAGATTATCCCCTCCCTCCGAATTGACATTGTTCAACAACTACCCAATGGTAAAGAATTCTGAACATATAATGTATCATTCGTATATAAAACAGAATGTGTGAAAGCACGAATAATATTATTTGTAGTTCTGAAGAATTAAAATCCTTGGGTGGCATTGATAGAGCAGTCCTATGCAGCTAGTATTACAAACTGCAAAGGTTCATTGATTAAGAAAAGGCAAGGCCAAAGGACAGAATTTCTTCACTGCTTTGTTCCTAAATGATTTTGACTTAAACCTTTATTAAGATATTAGTAACTATCTTTATCTTTCTTCAGACATGCCTAAATGGAAACAATATATTACAACTCAATGATATAATCATATAAGATGAAAATCAACATTTTGTCCACTGTGTTAGTAGTTTACCAGACAAATGAATAAAAATATAGATATTTATGTTACTCTAATCCCCCCCAACATATTCCCATAATACTTTGTGAACTTGTAAAGAAAGCTATGTTTTAAAAGATTTTTAAATAAACACGTCTACTTAAAAAGCTATTCTGGTTTTGAGTCTCTTCTCAGACTCAGAAGAAGGGCACCATAGAAATCGAACAAATAAATAAATAAAATAATTGTATACACTATATTTCACATCACTATTTTTAGAATGATACTTCAAGCTTCTCTTTGAAATTAAGCCCATTATATATATATATACTCATTTTTAGAGATAAACTATTAAAAGAAATAATTTCTTAGTTTTAGTAACACATTTTAAAACACAATTAAATGTGAAAATAAGTAAAAACTGTTTTCTTTTCTTCAATATCAAAATAAAACAAAGAAGATCAACTTACTCTAATATAGACTTGCATCGTTTCCTTTTCTTTTTGTGGATTTCGGTACTTCTCATAGAAGTCTCGTCGCTTCTTTGTATCTTTTGGAATTTTATCTTTTCTCTCTTTTTTTTCTGCAGGTTCATCTGAGCTATCTGGAGACGGCTGTTGTTGAGCTTTTGTCTTTTCAACCTCAATATAGTTCTCATTCGGATTCAGTACTATTACTCCATAGCCTTCCTGTTCCAAATGAAAGGGGGGGGGGAGGATTAATGGTTCAAATATACTGATTGAAGTGATTTTCATAGCACAGATAAAGGAAGTAATAGCTGCATTTTAAAAACTTTATGTCCAAATGTATAATGACCACTTTTGTTTATTTGTTGGCCAAGCTCTACATTTTTATAGTGATTTATGCAGTTTGTCAAGAAATTGTAAAACAGCTTCCTCCATACTGGAGTCCAACATTTGCAATTTGATGCTTAATTAATAAAAAAGAGTTGCATGTAGGTTGCTTAAATACTGTTGATTGCAAAAGGATTTAGCAAACTTCAGAGATTAATCCATAAAACATTTCAATTAAAAACTGATAGCAGCAATAACAACGAACCCATTTCAATTGTGATTATTTGATACTGTTTTGAACTCAATGAATTAGTTACAAGTTCAGACATAAGCACATTTATTTGAATTAAAAATGCACTTAAAGGCTTCAGACAAAGGAAAAATATTAGATTCTTCTCAGAGGATATAAATTATAAATCAAGAAGAAACATAAAGGGATAAGGTCTCAAATTTGAGACATTTTGTTTATATCAAAGAAAATAAAGAAAGGAAGTCAAATCCACATAAACCAAATCCACTTATCAACCTAATTTCAAACTTTCTTTATAACTTTTGAGGGAAAACCATACCCAAATAAAATAAAAGTTTATCTACTTAAAATAAAATCTTCACTCGACTAAAAGAAGTCCACCTATGTAGATGATCAATGCTAAGTAAATCTTTGACAGTAACAAAAGATACTTTATTTGGTGTTGCTTTATTCTAATCTGTGTAGCTATTCAAAAACCTTGTAATGCATTGTGATAACTGTCAGGTAGACAGATTGTCACTTGGTGCTTTTCTACAGTTGGACACACTCGACTAGCTATTAAAATCACATCTGAAGAAAGTTCTTACTCTTCCTTGTGCCTGTACAAGTTTTCACGCCCTTCTCAAATTTCTACTATACCTTCTCCTCCCACCAAAACTAAGTTAAAGAACACTGTTGCACTCTGTTAAGCAGGGTGAATTAGAGGCATTCAGTTCACTGTCTTTGGTATAAGGGAACATGGTAAAAAGGTCACCATAGGTCAAAGAGAAAATTGCCACCTTCTAGATTCTGTACCATGAGTAAGTGATCTCCTGTCATTTTTTTTCCTCCTGTCATTTTTTCCCTCCAGTTTTCTTTTCAGCACAAACACCATATACTGCATTGTATGCTTTTACAAAAGATTAATGCATGAAATTAATATTATACCACAGTTTCCATATAAATAAACTCAATTGAAATTTATATTAAAATCCGGATTGGGACTTTAAAAAAACCCATAATAAATAAATTGAAAAACAGATTACTGACTTCATGATTACTACAGTAATAACAAAACAGTAATATTTCTTACTGTTTTAAATAATTGCTCCCCCAACCCTAAAAAAACCTTGCACTTTGTGCATTGTGTCTTAGTTTGCTGGTCCTGTATGTGACTTGAATTTTCTTTTCTTCTTTGAAGATAGGCCTTATATTGATTCATGTTATTTTATATACAATGCAAGACGTAAAATTCATGTATTTGTTATTATTTTACAGGTATTAGTGAAACTGAAACCATGTTCATTTTTTGCTGGTCTCAAAAAAACCCAGACTCACATAAATCATCAAAAAGTAAAATTTGTCTAAGTTATTGATTATGTAACTGAAAATTACATGACTCATTTGTCCAATTTTATGAGGACATAATGTCAATTTTTCACAGACACATCAACAGATGAAAAATGAATCCATTTAAAAATCTCAGCTACATAAATAAATTAAAGGATTTTTACCAATTAAGTTTAAATAGCAGAAACCATTCTTTGGAATGATTTTAAAACTTTTTTTTAATATATTGTATTTATTAAAGTAAAAGATATAATTAAAATAGTAATATTCTGGGAATCCTATATAAGATGTTTATGGGTATTTTTAAAAATGGCATTATGATCCTTGTTTTGCTTAGGAGAAATACTCTTTTCTTCATTTGTCTTCAGTCACTAATAATATGAGGAAAAATAGGCACAAGAAAGAGAATAATGAATAATAGACAATACTTGAACTGATGAAAGGAGGTAGAAATACAACATAATATATAAAACTGGAATGGAATTTAACCTATATCAATGTTGCTAAAGTGAAACCAACCTAGCATTTTCATAAATTAATTTTGCATTTGACAACACGACCTTTTGTTCCTTTTCCACCTTAAAAAGATTAAGATGTTTTTTTAAATTCATCAGAATGTATTAAAATTTTAACTTGCATTCTTTATTAATGAGACTTTTAAAATAAGCTAAATGGCAGGCAACTAATTTTGGCACACTATCAATACATACAGAATGTAGAGACCAACTTAAACAAAGATTTTAGCAGTCACAATCTATACATCAAATCCACACATCTATACTTTTGTTTAAAATAATCCTTAATTTGTATAACATACATTTTACAAAATTAAAACATACAATTGATATGATTTATAACATCCACTTTCCCATGTGCATGCCTATTTAACTCTATATCAACTAATTAATAATTTCTCTTCAAAATAACTGATATAATTGAAATACTAAATGTGAAAAATGTATCTGAAATGAAATACATCTACAATATAATACATTATTCATTTTTTTAGTTAAATGTTTTCAGAGAAGTGTAGAATAAGCATTCAACTATATGTATAACACATTATTCAACAAGTTTCAAGTTCATCTGCACAAACTAATTAGGAAAAATTAAATGAAACAGTTTATAAATAGTCTCTACTAAAGTTAGTCTTTAATAAATTTTGAATCCTAACTGATTATCAATTAGATAACCAATTTTATATCATTCAACCATTCCGAAAATCAATACAGTAAGATTATAATACATACTATAAAATTATAACTGCATGATTCCAAAATCTACTGGATTTTGCTAAGAAGGTAAAATTCTTGTCAATTACTGTATTTCAGAAACCATTTAAAGGATGGACTTCATTTCCAATTTTGTACATCTGCTTATTTATTCATATTGATTAAGTTACCAGCAAGCTTAGAGAAATGTTGAAAAGTACTTATAATGATAAGACTTTTTGTATCATATATCACAGGAAATTCATGAGTATGCTTAGTAGTAAAATATGATATCAATAAGTAAAAAAATCCTAATAACATTTTCTATGGGATCTTTCCACTACTGCGTACAGATACAAAACCTATATAGAATAAAATATTTGAGATTAACAGCAAAAATATTTGAGATGATTCTGGGACATAAGAAGGCTCTTGCATCTGCTGAAATGAATAATGAGCTATAAGCATTCAGCACAGCATATTAATCCGCTAGGATAGCCCGCTGTATATGATCAGGGAGGTCAGAGCCTAGAGTGGAATATGTTGACCTATGTGTCTATCTTTCTGGCTTGTAAGTAAAAATATGTAACACATAATTTTCTTGAGATTTATCAATCTGATTAAAAAAACATTTAAAACACTTGAAGTCGAATCAAGTTAGTTCTGCAGAGAAAGGAATCCTAGGAGATTAGATCAGTAACCTTGATCTATGCATGTTTAAAATGGTCATAGGAAGGACTATTCATTTTGTTTTTAAAGATGCATGATCTGTTTATTTCTGATCTTTTTCATGAGAAGAGTACCTATGTGTCACTGTTGCAACAACCTAGATGCAACAGTAGGATGAGGTCATGACAACCAATCAGAAGTCACTAGTGAAGCGTAAAAGTAAACATAGCTGTTGGAGATGCAGCTCAGCTTGAAAAATGCCCCCTCCATTATTTGAGCAATTTTCTCAAGACGTGACCTGAGACTGAAATGCCTAAAATGTCAGTTGACTTCTTTTTGTATTTTCACCCAATGTGCATTTTGGCAACTGCACCCTGCTAACACTTTGTAATATTTTCATCCCAGCTACACCACATCTCTTAGACTCCTGCATTCCACTGCTGTGTCCAAGTGTATAAAAATGCTATATTACTGCCAAACTTCATATTGCTCCACAAAGTTTAAAATAGCTCATCAAGTTAGGCAAGAAAAGAAAACATGCCACAAAAAGTTTTTAGGGGACCACCTGTTGTCTATTATTTTTACATAGCACTTACTCATAAATCATAACACAGGGTAATTAATCAAGCTGTCAAAGAAAAGGTCAAAGGTTACACAAGGGAGTCAGAAGGTCATTCATGGGCTGATAGAGGTCAGGGTCACACCACATTCCTCATTATCAAGTTGGGATGAGAGACGACCCAAGCAAACAAAAGTGAAAGCAGATGGAGAAGTGAGTGGATAAAAAAGAAAGAAAACTTGACAAACAAAAAGAAAAGTGAAAGAAGAGTGTCAGCTGCCTTCAACTAAAGCACAAAATAGAACCAAAACACACTGGAATCTGCTCAGAAACGTTCTATGTAACATAAAGAAACTATATTTTCATTTTTTTAAATGTCATATAATTTAGATGTTTTAATATAAATGTACAGCACCGCTACATGTTTTGACTATTTCATACAAATATCCAACAATTACAAGCAAATCAGATAAAGAAATTATGTTGCACATAATCAATTTTTCCCACTTCCACTTTCTGGTATAGCCTATAGAATCATAATAAAATATTTGTATTTGTATAAAAAATAGTATTGAAATTATACCTTTCCAAACCACAAATGTTCATTAACACAAAGCATCATAAAAGTCCTTCTGGAAGACACAAAAGTTATAAAATATTCTATCATTACACTGACCTGAATTAGATGCAGAATAGTGTGCAAAATTAGCTGTCACCCTTTCCTCAAAATCTTTGCTAATCTCATTTTGAATGTTTGCAGCTTTATCAACACATGCATCAATGTCAGCTCCTTGGTTACTGAACCGCAGTACTTGGAAGAAGATATAATTAAAATGTTTTGGCACAGAAAAGGTGAAATTGTATCTTCCCGTATTCCCCAAGGACTCTGTAAAACATGTAGGATATATTGACAAACACACACCCTTGTCTAGAGCCCTGACATTCCAGGTCACCAACTGCTATTTATTTCAGAACATTTGCACTTACCCATACAATCACCTGCTGTGTTACTAACTTTTAATGGCTGTTGAAAATTTAAAACTAAACAAAAAAAAAGTTCAGTGCCTGATAACTACTTAAATGTATTAAATGTCTCAGTTATCTGTGTTCTGGTTTTATTTCCCCTTTTTATTTTATGATAAACACTTATACATTTAAATTGCTATAAATTTATATATATATATATATATATATATATATATATATATATATATATATATATATATACACTACATGAAACTTTCTCAAACACAATAAAACTTAAGATACTGCCACAGCATTTCGACAATTATAAAATTCGTATTAAAAACAATGCTTTATTATGAAATATTATCATATTATATACAAAAGACAAGATCTGAGAACTCTGAATCTTTTTAAAGTCTTATAAATACATTTCAGCTACCTCTAATCTTAACATGGGCAATATAAAACTAATGAAAAGATATGTGGTGTCAGTTTGAATAGGAATAATCTCATAGCATACAACAATTAAGAAGTTTAATTTTATGGGACTGTGACATGACTTGGATTCAAAATAAAACCATGCAACATAACTCATTGCTATTACATTTTTAGAATTAGATATAAAAATATTGAGGTAGTACAGCTTTATAAAACATGAAGATTTAGAGTTACAAGGTTTTAAAAACATAAAACTTGGTGTATTTTAAATTTAAAAATGCATTGATTAATAAATGAATCAGATATGGTTTTCCTTAATCTCAAGATTGCTACATGTTTATAGAACAGGGATGGTGAACCTTTTTTTGGTTGGTGTGCCAAAAGAGTGTGGATGCGCTCACTCGCGCACACACACACATGCTGCCCCACACATGCACACATGCCTCACTGAAGCCTGTGATGGTAAAAAACGGCCAAACAGGCAAACCAGAGGTTTGGAAAATGGACTTCCATTTCGCACTCTGGAGACTTTAGGAAGCTTCACTGAAGCTTCCGGAGGGCAAAAATGGCTTTCCTCAAGGCCGAAAATCAGCTGGCCAGTGTGGGCTGACATAGGACAATGCCTCACGTGCCCTCTGATATGACTCCACATGCCACCTGTGCACACATGCCATCACGGTTGAGTTTCTCATTTTGAGCAATAGCTCACCTACAGCAGATATTCAAGGAAAACATTATTGTCTATTAAGTATTAATATTATTAAGTATTAATATACATTTATCATAAGTTCCATAAATCATAAGTTCTTTTTTTCATTTTTAAATAAAAACTTCATAAGGGGTTTCCAGTCAGCAATAAATGTAGATACAGTGGTACCTCTACTTAAGAACTTAATTCATTCTGTGATCAGGTTCTTAAGTAGAAATGTTTGTAAGTAGAAGCAATTTTTCCCATAGGAATCCATGTAAAAGTAAATAATGCATGCAAACCCATTAGGAAAGAAATAAAAGCTTGGCATTTGGGTGGGAGGATGAGAAGAGGAGGAGGACAGTCACTGCCAAAGGCAGAAAGTGAAGTGATGAGAATCAAAAAAATCCAAAACTTTAAGGCTTAAAAAAAAAGAGGGACTCTGAGGCGGCGAGGAGGCGCACACGCCTCCCATACACCCGGCGTGAGGCTGCCTCCCATACACTGCACCAGAGAGAGAAACTCAGGTGGGCGAGAAGGGGGAACTTCCTGCTTCTTTGACCAAAAGGCGGCTGCTGCTGCTGTTGCTGCTACCTGCTTCCTCTTCCTTTCCATGCTGAAGAGCTCCCCTCTTCTCTCGCTTGCTCGCTTTGTACCCGGAGCCTTTCCTTCACTGTGATGATTCCTCAGTTTGGCTGAAGCCGAGTTGATTCAACTGGGGAGAAGCGCTCCCTTATGCCTTTCCGCACCCAGATGCTCTGGGAGGCAAACTCGCGTCGGGTGTGTGGGAGGCAGCATGAGGGAGTCACCACAGCGAAGTGATTTATTCCCTCTCCAAGTGCCCAGAGAAAGGAAAACACTCTGCTCACTCTGGACTGCCAAAGCCTCCTTAAGCGCCACCGAAAGACTCTTCTGGAAGCCCAGAAAAGCCCAAGATGGCCGGGATTAAAGGGGGAATGGCAGGAAACTGGCCGCGCCTTGGTGCTGCTCTCAAATTTCCTGGGAAAATTTTCTGGGCTCGGGTTCTTAAGTAGAAAATGGTTCTTAAGAAGAGGGGGGGGAATCTTGAATACCCGGTTATCTAGAAAAGTTCTTAAGTAGAGGCATTCTTAGGTAAAGGTACCACTGTATTATAATTGCAAATTGTAACAAATACCTACGTTGAATATTAAAACCAGCCAGTCTTTCTGCAGGATATTATTTCTTCATATTATTTCTTCCTGGCATTTTATGGTTTTTCTTTTTTAATCTATTGGTTACAACAGGAATTGACCAATCAGTTTGTCATCTGAATCTGGTGTCATAGATTGAGAGATAATGATTGGCACAAACTCACCTAGCTGGCTCTCATGCGTAAGGTTGGATTAGAACTCACAGTCTCCTGGTTTCTCACCTGCTGCCCTAATCACCTCAGACCAAACTGTCTCTCTTTTTTCAGCATATGGTTCCAGCATATGGTTGAGAAATTTTACCCTTTCATTTCAAGCAAGTATATTCTGTGTTTTCCTTTTTTCTCAAATTGACATTAATATTCCATGCTTCAATGTTTTGCATGCTTATTACTTCTATTTTTTAAAAAATGTGACTCAGTAGCAACTTTTCAGGATTGAAGGAAACTTCTTGGATGGGAAGCAAAATGTTTTCAAAGAAAACTCAATAAGTTCAGTTGTATTTTTAAAAGGACATTTGGGTTTTTGGGACTCACATTAGATTCATAATTAGAAATAATAACTAGACCTTACAACAAAACACATAGGATATTTTCAGTATATGGAACTGTCTAATGGGAGAAATACTTCTTTTAAGACTTCATTTCCCTTGTCCTCCTCTGGACATTATTTGGCTACTATTTTAGAATGTAATCAAGCCATTTCCATCAACTCTTTCTTGCAGTATTCTTGTTTTTTCAATCAATATTCCATGCACAGAGATATTAAATCTTGTTTTTATTGTTCTATTTTTTCTAATAGGTATTTTACAATACCAGGAATCATTTAGATAAATTCTGCTATTTTACTTGGAAGCAGAGAGAAAACATTTGATTTTCAAACTGATATTCATTCATCTTAATTTAGTTTTAAAGGTAATGGTGCAATATCACCATGCCTAACAAAAAGTCTGTTTCTCTGTCAGAAAAAAGCTAAAACAGTTAAATTCAATACATTGCCAGGTCTCTAATATCTTTATTCTAAAATTAAATTATTTTGGGGAAGTTCAACATAGTATCTGTATAGTTTTCTCAGACACTATATTTTGAACATAACATTCCACAAATAGAATATATACCCAGCTAGAGGCACTCTTCTTTAAATTTGCAAAGCTGTATGTTCTTGCGGTTTCACATTGCTGATTCTTATATGATTGCTCTGTTGTGTGATCTACACAAGAATCAGAAAATGCATAGTCAGAAAGTTTAGCCTTGCACACTGTAGGGTCTGTTCTCTTTCCCTTCTGATATCTGTCCTACAAATCTCATTTCCACAAGAGAGATCAATGGTAGAGATCAACTAAAAGGAGAAGAGAACAATACCAGCAACTGTTTGCACACACAAGTACTGTCAGCATATACATTTTCACACAATCAGCACCTGCCCATTCGACACACATCAGCCCCTGCATCCCAATTTTGTGTATTGAGTAGCCCCCAATTTGAACTAAGTGGGAAAGAATTAATCACAGATTAGGCAGATCATAACATCAAAACACATATACAACACTTCAGAGAAATATGCAATGATTGCATAACTAAATATTTCAAATTATAGTAATAACTACAATTAGGTATCCTTTAGGGGAAAAATAAAATAAAATGG